>NW_007726381.1:758867-785970 GCF_000696425.1 Galeopterus variegatus | reverse complement strand
AAGAGAAAAAGAAATACCACATGTTCTCACTCATTGGTGGGAGCTAAAAAATAAACAAATTAATTTACCCACAAACACACACACAAAAAACCGGGGGTGGGATGGGGAAGAAGATATAACAACTGTACTTTTTTTGAAGTTGTTACAACAAGCAAACGGAAAGGACATTCTTGGGGGGGGAGGGGAGAGAGGGAGGAGGGGGGGAGGTGTCGGTGAAGGGCCATAATAATCATATACATTGTATATTGACAAAATAAAAATTAAAAAAAAAAAGTGAAAGATTATCTTAGGTGTTACAATAAATTTAAGAAAAGTACATTGATACTGATACACACCTTTTAATAAAATTATAAATTAAGAATTTGTTCCATGGGGGTTGTGGGGAAGGATGACAGGATGAGAGAATGTGTCTTCTTATTTTCTCTTTCTTCTCATTTTTACAAAAGAGATTTGGACAGATTTTATTTTATTTTTAAAGACCAGAGTTATATTGAAGTAGTTAAGAGTGTAGGTTTCAGAGTCAGCCTCTTCGAGCTCAGCTCCCTCACTCTGTGACTTACCTCTGGCATGTGAATTAATCTCTTCAAGCTTCAGTTTCCTCATCTTAAAAATGGGGATAATAGTAGCATATACTCATATCTCACAGAACTGGTTTATGGACCAAAAAAATAATTCATAAAAAACATTTAGCATGCATACTGCCAGGCATAACACACAAAATGTCAGCTATTTATCCAAAATCCTTGACCAGCTCCCACTGACTGTAGGGAAACTGAGAACTGAACAAGCTGAAATGGTAGGGGGCTAAGAAGGAGGTCGGCAGAGACCACTGTAACGTTATACTTTGGCACATTTCCTTTGTTTGGAGAAATAATGCCATACTGCTGGTATAAAACCAGAGAAATAAACATGGAAGGAAGCCACAATGTGAGAAATAATAAACTACCTAACATTCTGTACAAATAAATAAGCAATCTAAGAAAGAAACCATTGGAAACACCATTATCTGAGCCACCAAAGTATTTCTCTCAACTGAAGAGAACTATTTTGGGGGGTGTTATGGGGTTGTATTTCGAGAATAGATGTGTAGGTAGAAAAAGAAGGGGATTCAGGAGGTGGTTAACTGTTGTCTCGTCCCTGGTTCTATCCTCAGCCACTCACCCAGTGGGAGCCCAAGTAGAACCCGATAGAAAGTGGAGCAGCCAGTTTCACAGGCTAATGCCTGAACTCCTGCATTTATGTTCTTTCTCCCCATATCTTCTGCTCAGCTACCTTCGATTGCTTGCTCTGCTGCCCACGCACTCTTGAGTTAAAATAAACTTCTTATAATAATACAAGTGTTTTCTTCATGAAATCATTTCTCATGAAACTTTAAAAGGTGAAGCTGAATTCCTTGCATTTCATTTGTCTACACCCTGATTTCTTTGGCAGAGTATCAGTTCTTAGGTTTCAGACATTAAAAAAATGCTAATGATCATTGATTAGACTAACCTGATAAATATACCAGAAGCAGGTTAACTTCTCTGCGATGGAATAATCATGAGCAAATATGGAAAATGTCTACTGGCTTTACTTCTATCATGAAATGAAATATATTTTGGCAGTTACTCTAATCTTTCTCAATGATTATTCTCAGACATTATTTTTATTCGTTTTTTTCGATTCTTCTACCTCCCATTTCATATTCATACTTTTTAATGATTGACTTTATTTAGTTTGAAATTTTATCTTTGAAGATTTTACAACACCTTTCTATAGCCTCTATAGCCTCCTATTTGGGTAACATTTTGTGTAACATTAGTTGTTTCTGTTGACGAGTCTTTTCTTATCTGCCTGTGCCATAGTTAGACATGAATAGCTCAGGTTAGCTGTCTTGTTTGAACACAGGGATTATTTCCTTTTCATGAGTACCTATAATGTGCCAGGCACAGGATGCGTTATGTTATCTTTTGATTGCTTTTTTCTTTGCCAGTGCCTTTTCTATGAGCTTGTCAGCTACATCTGCTTTGGAGGAAATTTTTTAACATGAATATTTGCTTCCAGGGATGATAGTCTTCCTAGTGGCAGTCTGCCCAAATCTCTGAGAAAGATTAACCAGGCAATCCTGTTGTACTAGGGGTTGGGGAAAGAAACAGGAATGGATTGGGCCACAGAATCGGCTGGGGATCGTGTAAAAAATAGTTTACTTTGGCCTCATGTGGTTGTGGCTTGGGACATATTAATGGTCTTTACTGAGGAAAACAAAACAATAATCAAAATTTGTCCTAAGTATATTTGTAATTGCATACATAATTTAATTTGTTCAGTTAATTTGTATGTAAGCTAATTATATACTGTAACTATATAGGAAGACATGGATGGTTTTCTTCTCCAACCGCAGTCCACATTATTGGGTGGAATGAAATACAAACTTAGCAAAATATAGTAACAATTTTAAACTATGCTACATGGCTACAATGTTTACAAGAGAAAGATCTGCTTCTTGTACATGTCACCCTGAAGATCATGAAGCTCCAAGGTCCCCTGCAGGGCTATGCAGGACCTGCAGAATATAATTCTATACCTCTAAGAAAGACCCAGGAACCTAGGAGGAGATTGGAGGGGAGTAATCCAGGCGTTGGTGTTACTAGGAAGATGACTATTAAATACATAGATACATAGGGTTCATATTTTATTTGTACGTATATTATGCTAACAAAATCTCTTTCTTTTTAATCTATTTTACTGAAGACCAGGAATGAGGTTGGGGTTGGGCAGACGGAGAGAAAACCAAGTCCAACCACATAGTTAATGTACATAAAATGTCTTTATCCAACATGGTAAGGAAATTGCTCTGAAGTTTAAAAAAAGTATTGGTAATTTCACCATTTTAATTCTGCAATTTATTTAAGGACTATGCTTATTTGTGGATAGATTTTTCAGTAAAGTTATACATGGTCCAAATAAGTGCCGACCCTCTGATCTGCAGGACACTCATGCATCCCATTCTTTCATGGGCAACTCTATTAGGAATGTTTTGTTTGTTGACTTAAAAATCAAGAAGATATGATTAATTTCTTTTTTAATATGAGACACTGGAGTTGTTTGCTCTGAACACAAACACTATAACTAATTTCAAATTGGCAGAACAAACATTTACAAACCCTTTAAAAGAAGGATCTCATGTTTTCCAAGCCTCCATCACATGAAAGAAAAACCATCCCATTATTGTAAATATTGACAATGATTAAGTTGTTTTGCATAAAGTAGGCAGTTCCTAAATCTGATGGTTATATGGATGAATGAATAAGAAAGAAAAACAAAGAGCAGACCAAGTCGAAAAAGGATTTTCTTTCAGAGTAAGCATGCTTCTAAATGGGACGCTAGCTATGTTGCTGGTACAAATCCTGAAAATGTTTTTCAGCTCAAGTTGCTATAGAAATAAGACTTTCCTTTCCACCACTCCACCCAATGAAACTTTTTAATTAAAATTACCTGAAGGTCAATTGATCAACAAGTTTTTAACCAACTGTTGAGCAAAACAATGTGCTAACTACCGCTAACCTCTCCCAGGCAATACCTGTCTACTTTCTCCATATCAGAGGAGATCTGTCATTGGAAGTTGTCACTTCTGTCTCTTTAAACCTACAACGTTTGCCCTGCCACCCTTGCCCCAATCTGGCTCAGTGACGTGGAGGATATTTGTGCCAGTGTCCCACCACCCCAAGCTTAGCAGGTCCACATTCTTGGTTTCATTTCTACTCCTTTTCATTCCTTGCCCACCACTCAATGCTTAGTTCCTGATATAGTCCTGCAAAGTGCCCACTTCTGCTTTTTACATGAACCAATAGACCCAGACATGGTATTTGTAGTTGCTTATCTTAGGGGGGAGCCCTTGAGATGTAGGAGATAGTGAGAAGAGCCCTGAATTGGGAATCAGGAACCTAGTGTGCAATTCTGTCTTTGCCACTCACAAACTGTGAATGAACCCTTGGTTGGGTTATTCAGCTTCTGTGGCTTCTGTATCCTCATCTGTAAAATGAGATTTAATGCTAGATCAGTCTTAAACTCTCTTCCAGATCTAATATTCTCTGTTACATAAAATAGCCATTTTGAAGAAGAGAAATATAAGTGGAAATTTGTGATGCATAGCTTGTGGAACATTTACATGTGTCCATTTTGCAAAAATATTATGAAATTCTGTGATAAATTTTTATAATAATGAATACACTACTTACCTTTATTTGATCATCACACATTGTACATATGTATTAAAATATGACTCTGGACCCCATAAATATGTACAATCAATATGTGTCAATTAAAAATAAATAAATAACGATTAAGAAAAAACTGTTCTGTGAAGAAATAAGCTATTGTTAGATAATACTGCAGCCTTGCCTTTAAAACCCTTTTTAAAAGACAAATGTGCCTTTTAACTTTCCCTAGTGTATTCTATGGTTTTCAATAAAGAGGTTTAAGAATTTTGTATAATTAACAAATCATTTCAAATTAATGAAAACCCACTTCACTATAAATTTGAAGAAGTGAATGTCCTAATTTATTTTGTTTCAGACTGAACACTGAAGTCTGAGGAATACATAAATAAGCAAGCAAAATAGAACCCATTGGAAAAATCACATCTGTCCACCATCATCACACAAAAAGACACATTGTGTGGTCCTGAGAAAGATCACACAGCATCCAAGGGAGGAAGCTCTTTCTGTAAGACAGAGAGATGAATAAGGAGGGAAGCAAAGGGCTCTGTGAGAAAAATCAAAGCCTGGGTGGGTAGAGTCGGAACTAGAAGAAGAATTTAGGCAAGAGGAAAAACCAAGGACAAATAGAGTTTTTAACTGAACACTCACCCTTGTAGGCACCATCTGAAACTGCAGAAGGAAAAAAAAAATTGAGCCTGGCATGTGACGAGGACAGTCATATTGTGTATGCTGAACAAAACATAATGAAAGAATGCACATGATGATTTCAGAGAGAACGTATTATTTTTTCAATGAGTTTCATTATTTACAAGTTAGCATTTAAATTTTGAATACATGTACAGAACGTCTATAATGGCTGGATTATAGCAAGCAGGGAGGCCGAGCCATCTAAAGATAAAAAGCCATGTAAGACAGAACTGCAGGCCTCCAAAACACACAACATGCTGAGATTCTACCTAGCAGGGAAGAGCTGCCTGACTCATAGGTGGACAGCGACACGAGAATTTGGAAAGCTAATCCAATGTGTGTTATTCAGCAAGTGTGATGTTCTTCCCGGGTATTTCTAAGAAAAGAAAAGTAAATGGATAAATCTGAGTATGGGCCCATTTTGTGGCAGACAGTGTTGGTTGGCTTGCCCAGCACCTAATTTCAACCCCAGCTACAGAGACTGAAAAAGCCATGTGGCTAATGAGGGATAAACAGTTGTCTGCTGGGCTTTCCCCTGGTCCTGCTGTTCTTTCTGCTCTAATGAGGACATGTGCCCTAAAGCTGTGGCAGCTACCTTGTGACCATGAGCGAAAGGACAAATGAATCAGACGACAGTCATCACATCACCGGGCCACTAAACCAATGCTACCAGCTGCTTACCTTCAAATTTCTCTTATGTAATAAAAAGAATTCCCCATTTGCTTAAACCCCTGTTAATCAGTTTTACTCTTTCTTATAGAAGAATGCATCCTAGTACACCTCCCAGAGGAGCAAATTCTGTTCTATGCTTCCACATCATGTGTAGATGAACTCTGGGTCTACAGCGAGGTGAGACTTATTTTGCTTCAGGACTTTTATCCTGCTGAGGTCACTCTACCGTCCTGTGTGATGGAAGAAGGAGGGGGTAAAGGCTGGTCTAGAAACAGAAGTTTTTTACCTTGCACAGAAGCTGAGTAGGATTGTAGAGCTTGGCATGGTCCTTCTACTGAGTCTTCCTTCCTCCCTTCCCTCATGTCTAAGACAAGCAGAAAGAAAAGCAGCTCAGTGTCTCTCTTGCCTAAGGGACCATGCTCTCTCTCTCTCTCTCTCTCTCTCTCTCTCTCTCTCTCTCTCTCTCTGTGTGTGTGTGTGTGTGTGTGTGGTTGTCTCTGGGCTTTCTCCCTTCCAGTAGAAATAGAAAGGCAGGGAAGGTAGGAATGGAACTCAGTACCACAAGCAGAATGAAGGAAACTCACCTGGAGATCAGCAGTATGAAGCAGACTCTAAGCTTGCTGCCAACAGCAGTAGTAAAGGAAAAGTCTTGGTGTAGAAATAAATACAGACTGGGGGACCCATAAAAAATGTAGAGAAAATTCATTTGGAATCATGATTTGGGATGGGAAGACAGGGAACGTTCACAATAAAAGGAGAAGAAAGTGTGGAAAGGTGATTCTGATGCCATTAAAGTAACTCATCATGTTAATGAAATGACGATGGCATCGAATAACACTAATACAAAATGGTTGGTTTATTTCATTTCACTGCTCAACACATTAAAGGAGAGCTTTTTTAATCACGAAGAAAGTATCATTGCACTTGTAAAGATTTAAGAGTCCCTAAGATCTGAGTTGGAGATCAGAATTCTGGTATTAATTATGAAAATTTGAAACTATCTAATGCATACATTCTAGAGAACTGAAACAATTACTTATATGAATTTTGATTTTCTGCTATGGAAATTATAGCCTCAATGATATTTGGGAATTATTTACAAATCATTTATTAACCATCACTATCGTTTTCTGAGAAATTAAGTGGATTATTACAACCACTTATATTGGGAGTTAGAGTTGGGTACACTTCATTTACACTTTGGTTACCTGCCATTTTTGCTAGTTCTTGGCTGTCATTGACTACTGATGAAAGAGGAATTTATAACAGAAATAAACCAAAACCTGAAGAACTCTGCTGTCAAGGGCAGCGCATATATTTTCCCAAAGTAAAAAGTTGAGAAGAGGAAATACAGAGCTAGGTTAATATTCTCAACAGTACCATTTAGTGTGATCTAGTTGATGGATTTTCCATTGACTCCCTAGAGAATGACAAAGGTTTGACTGTCAGGAAACTTTTCCTGTGTTTATTCTTCAGTTTTCCTTTTCATACTTTCCAGTCATCAATCCCTGTTAACATAAGTCTATGGGCCACCTTAAGTGATTCCTCATTTTATTGAAATTTACACTCTTTTTATATTTCCTCGTTAGTTACTATCCTGCCAAATCACATATTTTCTTAATCTTCACTAATAATTTAATTCCTTCAACAGCATTTTAATACTCATCAAACATTTCTTTCAATATGCTGCTGTCTTTAAAATACCAGATCTGAGTGGGCTAGTGTCACCAGAATTATGTACAGAGTTCTAATTTTAAGGAAATTGTGATAAAATGATAAAGTCTAGAATTCCATATGATTCTTCACAATTGTATTTAGCCATGGGTTTGTATTTAAGCTCATTAACATTTATTCTTACATAATTTGCTTCACTGGAATTGCCCTTGAACCAAGGACTTTGTCTTTACATTCTTTAAAATAACTAATTTTCCCTGATGAGAGTCTGAATTGTTCATTTAATCTTGTGTGATGGGTGTTGTCTGTATCCCAAACAGCAAGTGGGCACGCCCAGCACCCTTAACATTGTTGACATATTTCATACCGCTGCAGGCACGTTAGTTCTGGGATTTCCTCCTGATGTGTGCAGGGGTAATCCTTGGGCAGTTACTTGAGTATTTGTTATTCTTCTTTATGGATGACTGCAAGAACCTGTGCACTAGAAAAACCTCTGTTGGAGGAAGATTTGGACTGTTTGCTCTAGTGGTAATTTGTCAGAGAAAATGTGAGGCTTCTAAAGTATACAGAAGGGAATCCCTTCAGTCATCAGTTGTACTGAGCAAAACTGTGTCTTATTTTAAAAGGAGTTTGACAATACTAGTGTCATGTGCAAGGGGTTTGAATAAAATATACAACTTATATAAGTCTCTTATCTTCTTATTCTAGTCAGAATACTCTCAGTCTTTTAGGTTGACAGCCATGAGATTTGGAGAGGAAAAAAATTAAGATAAAACAATACTTATACATTCAAGAAATGAAGAGTTAGTTTTCTTTGCAAGTATTTGCTACCCTTCTTCTCCTTAACTCACCAATGTGGTAGCTGCTACTGAACATGAGGGGCTTTGAAGACCCCCTTAAGATGTCACCCACAGCCACCTGACCCTAGTGGTCTTTAACGATCCCTTGCGAGATACTAATTCATTTGATTTATAATTGGTGAAAACAGAGCATATATTTTTAAACCAGATAACACCTGAGTTATGTAACTCCAGAATTCATAGAAAAAAAATTAAGTAGCAAAGATCTTTAAAAAGACTATAACGTGGTATTAGTGGACTATTTTACTTCACCTGGGTGTTCTACAGAATTAACCTTTATTATCCTAAAAAAAAAAATATCACAGCTCCAGGAAGAGCCTCCTTTGGGTACTAGGCATTTTACAAATCCAGGGAGTATCAGTGTAAAGTATCACTTGCTTATTTATTGTTTTCCTAAATGACTAGTGTCATCTCCCAATGATCATTAATATTCTTTCCCAAAGGTTCCAACTGTCAGAAATGGTGAAATGTGACTCAGTATAAATAGGATGAAGTATTTTTATTGGTTCCTGTGGTCTACAATGGCTTGTTGCTGCTCCCAAGGGAGACAGAAGTTCTGTTCAATGCAGTTGGAAAGTTTCTAGGCTCCAAGTGTCAAACCAGGAACAGAGACAGCAGTTTTCAAAGGATAAAATGAACAACCGATGCATCTCTCTCCTTTTCTCTTCTAGAGCACATTCTACAACTTCCTCATTTAAATTTCACTCTCTCACCTTTGTTCAAACTAGAGCTTGCATTCATTTTGAGCCAATAAAAACTACAAGAAGGAAACATCTTTATTGTTAAGTAACTAATGTTACTATGATAATCCAGCAAAGTGACCATCTAATTAAAGATCATATGGGAAAGATTTTAGCAGATAATATTTTCAAGGAAGAATAAAATTTGTTACTGTACCTATTAATTTCACATATATGAAATTAGACTTGTATCTAATTTGTATTTGTATTGCCTCATATTTTATGACATTTTAAATGTATAATATCATGACATTTGACCCTTGAAACAATTTGATAGGTATGTGACATAAATTCAGTGTATACAAGATCCTAGCAAATTCCTTACAAAAGTTATCTGCTTGGGCCGGCCCGGTGGCGCACTGCTACAGTGTGCCGCTTGGGAGGCGCGGCGGCGCTCCTCCTGGGGGTTCGGATCCCGCGTGCAGACTGGCGGCTCACTGGCTGAGCGAGGAGCGGGGGCAACACCGGGGGTTGCAATCCCGTTGCCGGTCCCGGTCCGGTGCGGACGCGACACTGAGGGTTGTGGTCCGTTGCCAGTCACGAAAAAAGACAAAAAGACAAAAAAAAAAAAAAAAAAAGTTATCTGCTTGTGTTAGAAGATATTGTTAAATTGTTATAAAGTGAGTTATTTAGGAAATTCTCGTTGGCTTGCTAGAAAGAGTTTTACATGATACACAAGCTTTCTTTTTTTAAAAATATGCTTTTACCAGAAATTCTACTTCTAAGAATATATTCTAAGTAAATAATTAGCTGTTTGCACAACACTTAGCATAAAGAGGTCCTCTGAAGCATTGCTCATGTGTTATTTAGAGTAAATAACAATAGCACTCACTTCTATCACAAAGAAGTAAAAAAAAATTATGGCTCAACATAGAGAAAAGTTTATTTCTTGCTCACATCAATTCCAAATGGGTGTCCCTGAAGAGTGTACATTCATATAATTATTCAGAGACTCAAACCCCTTCCATCCATGACTCCTCTATTTCCTGAGGCCTAGGAGTCCTCCGAAGAAGATTCTCTGCCACTGGCTGACATGTATGGAAGAAAAGAGAATGGACGTCACATGGAAGATGTTGTAGGCTGAGCTAGTATGAAGCATAGATCACTTCTGCTGTGTGTCATTGGCCAGACACAGTGCATGGCCACCTACTAGGATGGGAAGCTGGAAAAGGTACTCCGGCTCTGTTCTTGGGCAATAGAAGAGATAGATTTTGCCAACATGTAATATAAGAGATCATTGATAATATCACTGAATCACTGAATGAGCTAACTGTTGGACTGTTTACTTACTGATTTCTTGTTATGTGAGAAAATCAGTCTTCTCTTAAGTACTTTTATTCTGGATATTTTATTTTTGCAAACAAATTGACATTCACATGATTCTCTGAATAGAATTGATTCATAGCAAAATCATGCAGAGTGTAAAGATGCACTTGGATGTGTAATTTCTCAGGTGTTGCCCTTTACTCTCCTACTCTTCTACTCACCTCCACCTGCCTCCCAAACAGCTTCATCACCCAAAGCCTGCTTTTCCTGATCCCGGAGTCCTCTGTCTGCATGCTACTACCATCAGTATTTATGATGAATTCAGATTCAAGGGGTTGAATAACTAGTCTTTGCTAACTCAAACAGGATTATTTGCACTTCACATGCTCATTTTAGCTCTTGCCTCCTGGGCTCTACCAAAATGTATAGAAAGGTATCATAAGACAAACACAGGGCTCATTAGGGTTCTTAGATAAACACTGCCTGCTGGCTTGTTTTCAGAGCTTATTTTTATTGACCTAATGTGTGTGCATGGTAGATCTCTCTGCAGAAGAGTCTTAAAGACATGCCATAGCCTATACAAAAGTGGACAGTCTAATGTAAGAATCCAAGTTGTCTGACTCCAAAATTAGTACTATCTTCATTGGGTACAAGTGTAGCTTGTATGTCAGCCACCTAGAACTCACACTGTATCCTGAAGGAGAAACCACTTTTGGAAAGCATTTAAAAATTCCTGCCTTCAAAATTTATTATTATGCTTTACTGTGTTCTCTCTCTCTCTCCCTCTCTCTCCTCTCTCTCTCTCTCTTTTTTGCAGGAGGAATCACTGTCAAAAGAATATGGATGAAAACGGGTGAATAAATATTTGGCAATTGTGTTTTTATCTTTAGTATTAGAAACTTTATCAGTCTATTTTTGGTATTTGAAATATAGACAAAAAGAAACTATATACATGAAATAAAACAGCTTCCTTGAAAAAGAAACAATGACATACCAGCTTTTCATTTCTAGTAAATTCAGCTTTCTAAGGTGCTATTTTAGTTCACTCCACAATTAATAACAAAAAATAACAACGCTTATGATTAGAGGTAGTACCATGTCAGGGACTTAAAAGAAAATAGAGCCTCCTACTAATATAGTCAAGTTAAGTTTGAAAATCCATTTCAATTTGTATTCCTTTTGTAAGTTGTTCAGAGTTGGTCATTCCCCTGTGTTGAGCCCTTTGCAGTATCTGGTTTCAGAATCTGCTTCTTGAAGGCCTTGTACTTGGCTGTTGGCCTTTCAGTTTATAGCAGTGTGGTAGCTCTCTGTGGCTGGCCTGGGATTCAGGCAATCTTAAATCTTATCTGCTATTGTGTCCTGGGGGAGTTTGTTCTTTGTGGGTTGTATTTCACTAATAAAAGTATGCTGACAGCAAATGCCTTGCAGGGTAGGAGAAAACTAGGAGTCAGCCATTTCACAAGCAACTCATGAAATGAATTTAAGTGTGTGACAGTTTGCATACATTTACTTATAGAAAAAGGGATCATATGCAGATTGAAAATGTCCGGCGTCTGTGCACTATTATTCCCCAGCTGTGTCTAGATGGCTGCACACAATCTATACAATATCCTAAAAATCAACCCCAAACTAGGGTCAGAAAAACTTAGGTTCACATTTTTCATACACTTAGTATGATGTAGGGACTGATGAGAAAAAATGGGCTAAGCGATAGAGAAACGCCTTTAGAGATCAATGAGAGAGTTTTATTCAATGAAAAATTGCTTTTCATATTTTTCTCTATGGTTGTAGAGAAATAACCCTTATTTAGTGAGATTCTACTAATGTCAAGGAGAACTGGTGAACTGATGCACAAAGAAATTGCTTCATGTTACTAAATATACCTTTTAGATAATTAGCCTTCTTAATCTAAATTGTACACTTGTATTTTTCACAATAATAAAAAAATGCTGAGGTTATTTTCTCACAAATAAACTGAGTATGCATGGCACAGAGAGGGTGGCCCTGGGCTGAACAAGGAATTTAGCTTTACCATAGTAGTGTCAGTTCCCAAGTGATAACCCCCTACGACTAAGACAGGATCTAATATCCCAATATCCAGTCTTGCCACGGGAACATAGGAACAAGTTGCAAGAAAAGAACAAGTTCCTGGTGATTCTTTACATGAGAGAAGCAGGCTTCATTACAGCCAAAGTATAAACAGTCTCACTTTGAATAATTTCACCTGTTAACCCATTCTCTGTACCTTTATAAAGATATAAAATTATGATCTTATTGAAACAGCAACATTTTTTAATTCGCAATCTGCTTCTGTAAACGGCTTGCTATGTAATAAGATAACCAGAGTGACTCCATTTTGTAAACTAACATCATTTTGTAAGATAGGTTTCCATCCCCTAGAACTAAAGGTACTTACAAAAAATAAGAATTTGGGCAAAAACCCATCTGTGTTCCAGTTGCAAAAAATAGTTGAATATTTCTGTACTCTATAGCTCTGTGGTCACAGCTTGTGCTTGTGTTAGCAAGAAAACCACAGGCTGTCAGCTCCCAGCTCCTTCCTGTGTAGGTAAGAAACAGGCTAGCTGCCTAAGACCCCTCCTCAAGTAACCACACTTCCTGCCCTTATATCCAGGTATGATAAAGACCCTTACCCAAAACTTATGGAAAGCCCCTGCTAAAAGCCAACCGCAAAATTAGCTTATGTATTGTTAGCTTGCTTGCATTGGCTGATTCAAAAATTAATGTATCTGCCCTCGCTGTGCCTATAAATACGGAGGGCAAAAGCCGTTCGGGGCTGCTCTTTCTAGATTGGCGTATGTAGCCCTGGCTGCCGGGAAATAAAACTCTCCTTTATATCTATGTCTAGTGGGGTACGTTTTATTTCATCCTGAGATGACCATAACATTATTAATTATTAAAATAATTATAGAACAATGCTAAACTAAAGCAAATGTTAGACTAAACATGCAGGCACATATGAGCTAATAAACTGTGGATGGTGAATTAAGTGGAGGTTTGTTGGTCAACAGTAACAAAAATGAGGTTGCTGGTGAGAATTAGAAGGCTCGATGTATAGAAGAGCAAAGAAAATAACAAAAAAAAAAATAGAAAAATGGAAGTTTGGTTACAAACCAAGCAAAGTTGACACAGGATGTTAAAATTGTCTCCTCTGGTATTTCACTGAGTAGCGAAACGATAAAGGCTTGTATCATGAGAGGAGTTCCATGCTCATCATATGAGCAAAGCTCCTTTGTTCATGTCTTCCCAAATGTGCAGTAAGCCTTGAAAATGACTGACAAAAATTTACTGAAAGAATAGTTACATTGGGGAGCCATCACTCCATTCTCAGTAAGAGCAAAGAACAGGTCGTTGTGTGCCAAGCACTAATCTAGTGGTCCTTTTGGTTTTTTCTTATCTAAGAGGAAACATCAGCACATTTTAAAGAAACAACAAATTATTATCTTTAGTCAAGTGCTTTGTTGTGGAATTGAGAGGACTGTCCATGAGGTTTTTGTGGGAAATCGTACTACTTAAGAGAGCTCAATGTTTGTGGCAATTTAGAGAACTCCTTCCTATTCTTTAGGGCTGATCTCACAACAAACTATGGAAATAGTTATCAGACATTCAAAAGAATTAGAACCATCTGAAGGCAATATAATGTGAATTTTGGGAACTTAGTATATTTAGCAACATTTTACAGCTCTAGGAAAAAAAAATAAGGAAAATATAACTAGAGGGGTTCATCTTGTATACCATAAAGAGAGAACTTTTCTGTTTTTAATTAACTATTTATTTCCTTGCAGTATGTGGCTTCAGGCAATCAATCCGATTATTTGTGGCAATGTCTATAGTCTACTAGATTAGTTCATTAAAGCATCATGTTAATGAGTCCAAGTTTCATATTCATCCCCAAGTGAGCCAATGAATTTACGCTGGTGTGGAACCAACAACTCAACCCAGACTCAGCCAGTCATCTTGCTAAATTGTTCCCTGGGACTAGTTGAATATGGGTGGATGGATCAGCACAAATCCTTTGTCACCACCACCTAGAAAATCTATTCATACACGATGTTGTGTTAAGAGTCCCAAAGGAAGGACAACTTCTTAGTATAAACGTTGCAAAGCTCAGCACTTGAACACATAGACTCTTCAGACAAGCTATGTGAGTTTATAAGTGGGCTCAAAGCTCACGAGGCATGAAACTCTGGGCACTTTACTTCACACTTCTTTCTCAATTTCTCCATCTGACAAGTAGGTCAGATAATATGGTGTAATTCACAGAGTAGTTGCCAGGGTTAACCGAGATGGTATGAGGGTACTTCAAAAAATTTGTGGAAAAATAGAATTGAAAGATAATATGAATCCATGAACTTTTTGAAGTACCCTCATGTATTTAAAGTTCTTAGTGTAGCCTCTGGCACTTTTGGCCTTGCTCAGTCACTGCTACATAAAGTCTCTTGTTTTAGAAAGCAGCTTCTCAACTGTCATGGAGGCTGTGGAATTCAAAAAATCATACACATTTTTCTCGTGACCCTGTTTGTTTGGGTTCAACCCAAATGGTGATTACCATGGATTCAGCATGGACAGTGTTTTCTGGAAGACTGGACCTACATTTTTTCATGGAATGTTCTAAGTTGGATATGACCTGCCACCAGCTAATTGCGATTTAAATGAATGCAAATGGAAGCCCAGACTTCTATCCCACAGCCGAGTGAGTCAGGGATTCCAGCACAGAAAACTGCCTGTTTATGAAATAAAATCATTGAAAGCTCTCTCTGTGTGGCATTTTCCAGTTTTACCTGAAATCCGTTACTGAAGCCAATGGTACTCTGAGAGAGAGGGTGTGTATGTGAGGAATTTAACCATGAAAAGTCTTATCTTAATCTTTTTTACAAGTATCCTGTGTCTTGACAATCTCAGGAATTTCATTGGCGGGTTGTCGTGAGCCTTCTGTTGCAGAGATTGGAATGCAGTACTGGATGAGGCAAACAGATGGTGCGGATCAGAGATTTTCCACTTTCTACTGAAAAATTTGAAAAGATAGAGGAAAATTAGAATCACTATTGAAGAAAAGTAAACTTCTGGGTTTCTTATCATTTAAAACCATTTTCTAAAGCAACAGTTGCTCTCCAAATGGACAATTATGTTTTACTTAAGTGTTCAAATAGTTCTACTAAGGAAAAAAAGCATAAAATTCGATGACATCTGGAATAGCTGCAATTTTTGTGATATAGACTATAACATTATTCTTAGAATCCTTATTTTTCATCATGAGATCTATTTCTGAATACCTTGTCTCTGAGATATCACCACATGTGAAAAATACAGAACTGGGATATGGTCTATTTAATTGTATTTGTAAACCTATCTAAACAGCACTATTAAAATAAAAAGACTTGAAGCCCCAATACAGTTTTTATCAAACCACTCGAATCCCAGAAATTCCAGGGCCTTTTATTTTTTATTCTGTATCTTAGAAATGATGCATTTGAGACAAAGTAAAACACAACATTATACTTATTATTTTATTTAAAGTTTACTTGCTTCAAGTCCAGTGTCACTGTTCTTCAGAACAGTATCTTTCTGGCTTTTTTCCTTTTTGTGGTAAGTGGAAGCCTAGTGCACAGGGCTAGGTGCAGTATTTTTGGTCAAATGGGAACTGATAAGTGTTGTACAGTGTGGTAGGCAGAATAATATCCCCCAAAGATGTCCAGGTTTTAATCTCTGGATCTGTGAGTATGTTACCTTCGCAGCAAGAGGGACTTTGCAGATGTAATTAAGTTAAAGATCTTGAGATGAGGCAATTATCCTGTGAATTAGTCAGGATTCTTCAGAAAAATAGAACCAACTGTGTGTGTGTGTGTGTGCGTGTGTGTGTGTGTGTGTCTATCTGCCTATCTTCTATCTACTGAGAGATTTCTTTCAAGGAATTGGCTCACATGGTTGTGGAGGCTTGGCAAGTGCGAAATCTGATGGGGTAGAATGGCGGGCTGGAGACTCAGGCAAGAGCTGCAGTTCAAATCCAAAGGCAGTCTCCTGGCAAAACTCCTTGCTCGGGAGGGGTCTGTCTTTGTTCTACTAAGGTTTTAAACCAATTGGATGGGGCTCGCCCACATTATGGAGGGTAATATGTCTTACTCAAAGTGCTTTGACTTAATTGCTAATCTCATTCAAAAAACAACTTCACAGAAACTTCCAGAAAAATGTTTGATGAAATATCTGGGCACTGTGGCCTAGTCAAGTTGACACATAAAATTAATCATCACATCCTGAATTACTTGGATGGATCCAATCTAACAACAAGGGTCCTTATAAAGGCAAGAGGCTAGGTGGGGCTGGGAGAGTTGGAGTCAGGGAAGGAGATACAACCTATGAAGCAGAGGTTATAGTGATGCGATTGCTTGCTTGGAGATGTAGGGCTACTAGCCAGGGAACGTAGGCATTGCATAGAGGCTGAAAAAGGATTCTTCCTTAGAATCTCCAGAAGGAACACAATCCTGCTAGTACCCTAACTTTAGCCCTATAAAACCTATTTTGGATTTCTGACCTCTAGAACTGTAAGATAATACGTTTGTGTCGTTTTTTTTTTTTTGTCTTTTTTCGTGACTGGCAACGGATCGCAACCCCCAGTGTTGCGCCCGTACCGGACCGGGACCGGCAACGGGATCGCAACCCTCGGTGTTGCTCCCGCAACTTGCTCAGCCAGTGAGCGGCCGGTCTGTATGTGGGATCCAAACCCTCGGCGGGAGCGCCACCGCGCTTCCCAAGCAGCGCACTGTAGCAGTGTGCCACCGGGCCAGCCCCCGTTTGTGTCATTTTAAGCCACTAAATTTGTAATTTGTTACAGCAGCAATAGTAATATAACACATGTAGAAACCAGTTCACAAACTATACTATGGAGAACCCAGAGTTCTAGAACTCTCTTTCTCTGGTGAATATAGAAGTATCCAGCATCTATTCCCACTCGAGTGGCAGTCAGTGTTCCCAGCCAAATGGATCTATTCCCTCCCCTCCGAGTGCATTCTCCAAGCCTTCCTTCCTCTGCACACATGCTCTTACTATTTCCTCCTCCTGAGATGTCCTCTTGTTGTTCTGTTCGGATTCTTTTCCAGCCAGCAGGTTCCCTTGTTTTCATAGATACATGATTGTCTCTTTGTCTTGCATTACAGCCATTTAACTCAGAGAAAAATTACCTATGTTGGCTTAATTTCAACTCAATAAATATTTGGTGAAGAGGTGCTATCTTCAAGGTATGGGGATTGTATAAGGGAAAATACAAAGAAAAATGAGACCTGCTCCCTGTGGGCATGACAGGTGAGGACATAAGTAAAGACTACAAAGCAGTGCGTGAGAGGGGCTCTAAGTCATGTTAAATGGGAAGAACAGGGCTCTGGCTTCAGAGGAAGCTGGAGTATTCATATTACATGTGTACTAGTACATCCATTAGTTTTATGGTACCCTTTATTTCCTCATTCAATGGTACTTCAAAAAATTTCTGGAAAAATAGAATTAAAAGATAATACAAATCCTTCTGTGAACTTTTGGAAGTACCTCATATTACTGAGAAATTAATTTTTTTTTTTCCTTTTTGTCTTTTTTCGTGTCCGGCAACGGATCGCAACCCTCAGTGTTGCGCCCGTACCGGACCGGGACTGGCAACGGGATCACAACCCTCGGTGTTGCTGGAGTATTCATATTACATGTGTACTAGTACATCCATTAGTTTTATGGTACCCTTTATTTCCTCATTCAATGGTACTTCAAAAAATTTCTGGAAAAATAGAATTAAAAGATAATACAAATCCTTCTGTGAACTTTTGGAAGTACCTCATATTACTGAGAAATTAATTTTTTTTTTTCCTTTTTGTCTTTTTTCGTGTCCGGCAACGGATCGCAACCCTCAGTGTTGCTCCCGCAACTCGCTCAGCCAGTGAGCGGGAACCGGTCTGTATGTGGGATCCGAACCCTCGGTGGGAGCGCCACCACGCTCCCAAGCGGCACACTGTAGCAGTGCGCCACCGGACTGGCCTGAGAAATTAATTTTTATCTGAAAAATGTGCAAATTAATATCTACTTCACAAATTGCTGTGAGGAGTAAATGATGGGATTAATTGTCAGACTTACTGGTGAATTCAACAAATACATGCTGAGTGCCTACTATGTGTTGGACACTGTTTTTTTTTTTTTTTTACCAAAATTGAATGGAGGAGGAAGCAGCTGGGTTTTAAGGCTGAGGAAGATGCCAGCAGAAGCAGAAGATCTTGAAACTGAGAAAAGAGAGTACATGTGGGCATTAAGGTCGCAAAGTGTGTGTCGTTTGTGGGAAAGAGCCTTATTTCCCACATTTATCAGGCCCCACCACACACCGTGTTTGGGCTCCATTCTTGAGTGAGGGACTTGTAATGTCACTTGGGGCTTTGGCCTAAGGCTGGAAGCATTCTGTCCTGCAGTGATTCAGCTGATTGCCTCTGCAGGTTTTGAAACTTTAGCTGGCCCTGAACGTTTGGGCCAACTTGTTGACCCAGGAAACTGGACCACCAGGCAGGCTCTCAGTAATTAAGTTTTATCACCATTTCCTCTGTAACTTTCCTTTTCTCTCTCTCTTTTATAAATGTGGCTACTGTTTCTAGTAGAATGAATCCCTCCTTGATTGCCAGAGATGTTTGCATAGCTTGTTTTAATAGTCTTAATTTGCTAGGTTAGAATTTTCAAGACAAACTCAGCTTGAGGGTGAGGAGGGAAGAGAGGGCAGGAGGGCAGGAGAGGGCAGGGATGCCTTTGGCTGACCACAGTGTGTATAGACCCTCTCACCAAAGAAAAAGCTAACAAACAGGCCCACTGCCTGAATCAGACAGCAGGGAATTCCTGGATGCTGACTGGTGTGGTTAACCTACATGAGTGGGCTAAATAACAGTCCAAACCTTAATTTTAATTTGTTTTACAAATTTTTTTCTTTCTTGAGGACAAAGGGCAGGTTTACTGTCTAATCCCCATCCTTCTTCATCTCTGTGCAAATATCAAATTCCTGCCATTTATACTTTCCCTTTTCAGGAGCAAGAAGTTGTCCCCAGCTTTCTCCCCTCTCAAACTCGGTCCATTCCTTTCCACATTAATTTTTTGAAAAAATTATCTACTCATATTTCCTCCATTGCCTTACCACTTATTTGGAATCCTGTTCTGGCAATCTGATTTCTGATTTTATTAGTCTACTAGAATTGTTTTCTGAAATGTCAAAACTTTGCCACCTTGCCAATGTTGATTACCTGCTCAGAGTTCTTTTCCTTTTGGATCTCTCTGCATCATCTAAGCCTCTCTTCATCTTCCTACCTCTAGGTTTATTGTATTCTTTTGATCTTTCTTTTATCTACATATGCATTCAGTGAAATTATTTGTTTTCTCCTCTTTTCTTCCTCCAAGTATAGACTTTTTTTGGAGGCTTCTTTTTTGACCTTATCTTTTCTCTTTTCTGGCATTTTTTCCTGTCTCGGTAGCTCTGAACTTTCTCTGGACTTCTACGTCCAAATCCCCACCTACCTAAAAGATATTTCCATCTGTGTTCTCACATCAGCTCCTTAATCTTCCCACATCAACGATGTGGTTCATTGCCTTCCTCTGATGCCTCCAGTCAGGCACCTTAACAGAAGTCTCATGATTAATGCATTTTAAAAAGCAATTTGGATGAAAAATAATATATGAAAACAAGATATTCAGGGCACTTTAATTGCTGGTGCTTTTCATTTTAACGGTTCTCCTGGGAATGCTTTAAAGAGAGTTTGGCACACATTTTTAAGAGTGAGTTGGAATCCACTCTTCTATAACTGAACATAAGAATTCAAGAGAGTTTGAAACCCACTTTTAGCAGGTCCTTCAGAAGAGCTAATCCATTTACATCTATTTATCATTCTATTATGGAGCCTTACACACTTACATGCTGAATTTCTAAGTTCCAAGTTGCCTGAAAAGTATTTTATTTCCTGTTGTTTGTCAGTTCTTTTGTGATTATCACAATTCTCTATACAGCCTGGGGAAGTCTACGGTGATAGTGAGTATTTAAACAACTTCCCCATTAGCTTTCCCATCTCCCTGGGAAGCTACCATCACCTGATACTTGACTGCACAAACACCAGGTTTAGAAATTGTGTTTCTTCCCAGGTCTGCAGCTGCTCCCCCACCAGACACTGAGAGGCTTGTGCAGCTCGTCACAGGCAGGGTTTCCTGTCAAT
Source organism: Galeopterus variegatus (assembly GCF_000696425.1). Classification (NCBI taxonomy): domain Eukaryota; kingdom Metazoa; phylum Chordata; class Mammalia; order Dermoptera; family Cynocephalidae; genus Galeopterus; species Galeopterus variegatus. The sequence continues at coordinate 765,649 of NW_007726381.1, read as the reverse complement.
AGCAGAGAGGAAGTGGTGCTTCTGGATGAACCCTCATTGTCGGGCTGGAACAGCGATCACCAGGCAGTGATAAGGCTCTTTTTCATCCTACATCTGCAGGAATCTGACTAACCTTGTTAGAGAGAAGAGGAAAGAAGGGGCGGTCACAAATTGTGTTGAGAACACTATTTCTTTCCTCAGCCTCTCATATCCCAGCAACTGGAAGAATCTAAAGCACACCAAGTAAGACAAATGTTTATCTTGTCAAGGCTTTAGATCTTGTTGCTTTGCAAAGTGAATATAAAATTACATCACAACATCAGTTACAAAAAAAAAGTAGTAAGAATAGACTCTTTTTTCGTTAAAAATCAGGTATTGTAATGTGTTCCAGATTGTGTTTGATTTATTTTTATTATTTTATTTTGGCGTAATTCATGAGTTTAGCATCTTCCATGTAAGAAAGCAATGCTGCAGAGTCTCCTTTTATTTCACCTTTATATATTCCTAACTCTTTCCATCTCATTCTTGTTTTCTTCAAGGGTCCTAACATCTAAAAGATGCTCCTTCAATATTTCTCGAATAAATGCCTGATACAATGAAAGGCATATTATCAGCTTGTCTTTTCTTCAGCCTCTACTTATTTAAAAATTACTTTTAATACTTTAAACCAAAACCATTACTCTCACTTCTCAGATGGAAAAAAAAAAACAACCTAAATAATTGTGTGTGTGTGTGTGAGAGAGAGAGAGAGAGAGAGAGAGAGAGAGAGAGAACACGTGTCAGGAATCTGGAGGGGGAATTGACTTGTAAATAACAAGTACATTAACATTAGTCTCTGACTTTGGCCTTGTTTCCACTGGCCTATGATCCTAAAATAGAATGAAAAGATTCCCATAGTTTAAATAACTTTCTTTGTGAGGAACATTAACTTAGTGATGAAGCTGAGAGGAAAATTAAAGAAATAGCTGAAACATGATTTTGGTGTGTCTACGTTGCTCAGAGGTTGACAGTAGCATGGCTGCAACATTCGAAAGCATTTAGATTGAACATGGCATCTTGTGAAGTTATGTCTAAAATGCTCCCTATCATAAAATTGCATTTTTAATTAATAAGGGCTAGGATGGGCTCCCATATCCAGGTGAACTAGGAATGAAAAGTATATTTTAGGCAAGTGGAGGAAAACAAAAGCAAGCCAAACAAAAACAAAAACAAAAACAAAATTTTAGTTATTTCTTACAATCACAATATTTTAAAATAAACTAGTTTTAGCTATTTCCAGAGACAGTACAGTGCAACTTTGAGGGCTTCGGGTTTAGGAAATCTGGGTTTGAGTCCCAGGTACAGAATCTTGAAATTTTATTTAATCATTCTGAGCTAATATGTCACTGTTTTTCCAATGTCATAATATAAATGAGCAGTAATGCATTATGAAGTGTCAAGCACAGCAGGAGTAGTGGTGTTTAAAAGTAATAGTTATAATTATTCACAATGTAATTTCTGCTATTATTATTGTCAATATATATATATATATTTATTTTCAGTCATCAGTTTTCCCTGTATTAATAATGCTACCAATTCAAGTACTAACTTTTTCTTGGCAGATGACTATCATGCTTTCTGAATGATTACACTAGCAGCCATTCGTATTGCTAATGTGTGGGAATAGTGTCTAGTTGCAAAAGAACACTTTTCTGTAATTGAAAAACCATAGAGATGTGTGATAGATATGTAAAGTTATTTAATACTGTCATTGGTTTAGCATTCTTTGCTTGACTTTAACACCATAAAACAGCATATTACTTTATAGAATTCAAGACTCACATTGTGTGTGCGTGTGTGTTGTGTGTTGCAGGTAAATTAAACAGATAAATGTTCTGGGCAGTGCTGGAAATGACAATGTTTGACTTGTTTAAGTAAGACATGTTTGATTTAACTCTAGGAATTTCCAGAAGTACACATAAATGATCTAACATAACAAATGTGGTGTGATACCAGCATGACAGCTTTCTTTAAAGCCAAAAACTTTCTTAAAATCAATTACAAATGATAAGCAGAACAGCATGTAAAGCAGAATTTGCAGTATGCATCTGGAGAACATTCCAAATATATTCTATAGATGTTCCACACCTCAGGGGCATGTATTTTTAAATTCATTTGAACCTAAGAAATTCAGATGTTGAAATAAAATCCCTTAGTTTTAAATGGTTTTATAATGATGCTAACACAATGCTATGCAGGGTTGTACAAAACAGTAAGAATGGTATCTGGGGGGTGTATGTCTCAAAACTGTACCAGGTGTCTACATATACTGCCTATTGGGGATATAGACACCTGGTATAGTTTCAGATTATGTGCTCAGATCAGGGGTGCTGCCTTGTGTGTGTCTATTGGCCTCTCTCCCCTCATAAACCATCCTGGCCTTCCTAATAATCTGTTTCCATCTCCACCCTTCCCTACTTCCTTACACATAGCTTAGGGCCACTATGTTATGCAACTCTGGAGGGTGACAATTATGCTGTAATCTATGTATGTAAACGGTGCCCTATGGAACTATGCAGCACTTAGTCTGTTGTCCATAGTTAGTGGCCTTGTCCAAAAACTGGAAAAAATATACATCTAAAGAAATAATAGCTTAGAAGTCCAAACCGATGATGCAAATGCTCTCTTCATAACAAATCCACGTGTTTGTTTGGTAGGGGTACCATGACTCACCTTTGCCCTGTACGCCCAGTTTATTCAAACTAACTGCATCTCCAGGTGTAAATATGGGCAGTTACAATACTGACTACTTAACATTTTAAACTATTGCCTTTTTATTTTGTATCATATTTTTGTAAGCCTATTTAATATAAACAGGTTTTTGGATTTTTTCCTACTTCGGTTTGATTTGGGGATGGTGAGAAATACCAACCTAAACCTCTGAATATCTCTCATGATTGGAGATTACTTAATAAACAATCAAAAGAATCACGATTCTCTTTTTGGTTCAGCTAAGACCGTGTTCTGTAATTGACAGTAGAACTGGGGCTTGTAGAAGGGCCTGAATAAGTTCTGTGACATCAATCTCAAAAGCTGAACGATACTGCTAACATGTTTTAGTTTCTATTAATGGCCTAATTCTCATTTACTATTTATGAATCATCTAAAATCTTATACTGGTGTTTATTTTTCAAAATGTACAACCAACAGAGAAATACATTCTATAACTTTGATTCATTACATAAAGTGGAATAATAATATAATCACCTTGTGGGGTAGAAGCCATAGGCCATTTTTCACATTTTCTTATTCTTACTGTATAGTGAGACTTGTCAGCAGAGTATTTATTCTTCCAGATGGAAGCAGCCTATTTTTAGCCATGAACTACTTGAGGTCAGGGCCTCTGCCTTATTTGTCTCATTTTCCTTAATACCTAGCACTGTTTGGCATGTAGAAAGCACTTGATTTGTGTTTGTTGAACTTAGTATCCATTTTTGGACCTGTATTAGCCCCATTTTATCTTTGAGGCAGAGAAAGGAGACACACAAAAAAGCTTTCTGGATTTAGGTGCAAATTGTTTTTGTTTGTTTGTTTCCAGGGGCATGTCAATTTTTTTTTATTTTGTAGCTAATAGAATATGATAAGCTGGCACCGTTTTTATTTTTTTGAGCCACAGAAGTAAATTTGTTCAAGCATTTATAGTCATTAATTCAAGTATACATTAAAATTTCCATAGGATAATGTTGTTGTGTTGCTGAGGTATTTTAAATCTTGTTATTTGAAATAGTGCACATCATAGAGGCTTTAAAAATAGAGTATGATAGGGGCCGGGCCCGGTGGCGCACTGCTATAGTGCGCCGCTTGGGAAGTGCGGCGGCGCTCCCACCGAGGGGTCGGATCCCACATACAGACCGGTTCCCGCTCACTGGCTGAGCGAGGCGCGGGAGCAACACCGAGGGCTGCGATCCCGTTGCCGGTCTCGGTCCGGTATGGGGGCGACACTGAGGGTGGCGATCCGTTGCCGGACACGGATAAAGACAAAAAAAAAAAAAAATAGAGTATGATAGGGGCCGGGCCCGGTGGCGCACTGCTATAGGGCGCCGCTTGGGAAGTGCGGCGGCGCTCCCACCGAGGGGTCGGATCCCACATACAGACCGGTTCCCGCTCACTGGCTGAGCGAGGCGCGGGAGCAACACCGAGGGCTGCGATCCCGTTGCCGGTCTCGGTCCGGTATGGGGGCGACACTGAGGGTGGCGATCCGTTGCCGGACACGGAAAAAGACAAAAAAAAAAAAAAAATAGAGTATGATAATTATGTAGATTATAGCAACAGGAATGCTTACGTTTGGAAGAAAATATAAATTTAAAAGAAAAAAGAGAAATAGAATAGTGATTACTAGAGGCAGAGAAGAGGAAGGATGGGGAGAGGTTGGTAAAAGGGTACAAAGTTACAAAGTTACAGTTAGATGGGAAGAATAAGTTCTGGTGCTTTAAGGTGACAATTGCTAATAATATTGGATTGTGTATTTCGAAAAAAGAGGAACAGAAGAGAGGATCTTTAATGTTACAACCACAAATAAATGATGGATGTTTAGGTGATAGAAATGCTATTCTGATTGGATCATTATATAGTATAATGCATGTATTGAAACAACAAACTATACTCCATAAAAATGTAGAATTAAAAAGATAAGTAAATTCAAACGTTAAAAAAAAAGAAATAGACAAAATGAATATTTAGTGCTTGGCACTCAGTAAGTTGTGGTTATGCTCTTAATTTGAACTTAAAGGGCATACCTAGTTCAGTTAACAGTAATAAAGTCAACCAATCAGTTGCACATTTGTTCCCACTAGTAGCAGAAATGAAACTGGCAAAAAAGAAAATAGGGGTAGCCTTATAGTGAGAGGTAAGAGGTGACACATGCTCAAATAAACGCCATCCAAATAACATGCTGTCACGGCTGCGTTACCTGGGAGGAACATACAGCAGTGGATGCTGATGACAGGAGCCACACCACTGTTGCCTGGAGAGCTAGAGCACTGGGACTGCCTTGGACATCTTTAAAGCTGCTCAGAGACAGACAGTGTGACACAGCGCACACCCAATAAACATCACTGGAATGAATTAAATAGTAATATATACTGCACTGTGGCCTCTTGGAAAATGCTGTTTTGTGTTGGGTTGATGAGTCAGTTCTGTCTTCATAGAACTTTTTCTGTATTCACGCTTTGTCTCCCTGTGTGCTTTGTAAGTGCTTATGTCCATAAGATCCTCAGCCTCTTCCCAGGGGCACAATAGATGCTCAATAATATTATCTACTTGAGTGACTGTCAAGAGAACACGGCAGTTGTGCCTTTGCCTCTCCTTCTTCAGGCCATCCTTCAACAAAGTTGGTAGCCTGGTATGTGGAGAGTAGTAGCCTTTGGTGGCCCATGTTTTCATTCAGTGTAGGTGCTTTGATCACAGAATTTAGAAATGTTAGTTAACACCTGTTCTGGAGAGATGCATCTCTCATTGGTCTGATCCTTGGGAAAGCATTTAATTAGTCCACTATTTTACTGTTAGCCCACAATGTTACTAAATTTCTTATTAGTCCTTTTTATGACTAGATCTGCCGTACTGTGAGCATGGGACTGGCCAAAGCAAGGTTTGAGAATGATGCCAAATCAGAAGGGAGCAGTGGTCCCAAAGCCTAGGCATTTCACTCTACGTTTTCTGCGGGAATAGATAAGAAAATGAGTTTCTATGCTCTATTTTTTACCATTATTAGGATTAATCACTAAATATGAGATCATTTTAAATTAGAAAAACAAAGACCTTTTAAAATAATAATTTTGAGTCACTTCCTTATAATTGCTGCCTAAAACTGGAAGAGATTGGCTGATAGGCGAGCAGAGAGTCTCTTGTCAACAGACACATTGAAACAGATATTTCAGAGACGGAATCCATAAGAGAGATAAGGGTTATTTCTAGAGTCAAATATCTATGACTTTGTCCCCATGAGTCTAAGCATGGTCTCTCACTTTATGTTCCTATGAAAGAATTGACCTAAAATCTTTATTTAGGATGTTATGAGAAATTGACCCTAAGAGAAAATCTCATGAGAATTAGAGCACTGCTATTTGCATTTTTAAAAAGGCTTGTCAAGATCAGAATGCTGGAGAAGAATAAATGATTGCAATCTGGCCCAAGCCATAGATGGCTTTTCTTATTGGTAAAATGGGTGGTGCTAACTCTCAGAGATTTAATTTTAACTCATTGTGCCTGGGGCGGGGAGGGGGGGGAATATTTTTTTCTCCCAAAGAAAGCTTATGGAATGTCTCATATTTTCCCCCACTTGTCAAATTAATAGGATAAACATTTAAATGTTTAAAGAAGACAATTTGACAGGAGTCAGTTTGTCAGTTTATATTTGAGATTAGGAATTGATATTGGAAATTGCATCAAGAGATGAATGGCCCCAATTTACCAGGAAGCTAAAGCCATTGTAAAGAATCTCCCTATTGTTCTTTTTGCCATGGTAACATACAAAAATATAATTTAGGAGAGGCAATTTTCTGAGACCTGGTCTACCCAGTAAAGGTTGAGTGAAAAGTAAAACATGTATACAAACTAAACCAAAGTACATAATTTATGCAAAAGGAAAGTGTATTAAAACCCTAGATATCAGATATGAAAATAGGGAGCAAGATGGCGACGGGTATGGAGTGAGCGTGCCAGAGGACAGAGAGAGCCTGTGAAGTGTGCGCTGTGCTGCCAGAGTACTATTTGCATTTCCAAGAGCAACAAAAAACAAATAAATCACTGATCAACTAATCTACAAC
>NW_007726381.1:755056-757917 GCF_000696425.1 Galeopterus variegatus | reverse complement strand
ACACCAGGCTAGGCGCCTTCAGCAGCACTACCTCCATTTTCTCCGGGGGGTGGCGGAGCCGGCCGGATCAGATCGGGCAAGCCAGCCATCTTCGCTTGGCACAGCTCCTCACTGAGCCGTGCCACTTGTGTGCCTCAGCGTGGGGCCCCCCCGGGGCCTGTGGAGCAGCCACCAATCCCACTCTTCCCGCGGATCTCTGGCAGGGCTGGTGGCATGGGGAGCCCCTGGCCAGCGTCAGGAGGGCAGGGAAGAGGATCCCAGCCAGACTGTCACTCCACCACACCTGGGGCCTCGGCCCCAGGTAAACTCCCTGCTTCCGGGAGGTAGATACCATCTCTGTGGCCTTCAGTTCGGAAAAATCCCAGACTGATTTCTGGTTGGGAGAGGGGTGACCGGGGTGCCCCCGAGCCCGCTTGATCCTGCTGGAGAGCTGGCCTGAGGGCGCTGATCTGGCTCACACCGGTGGGACTCAAAGAGGAATTGTGTGCTGTGGGATCCTCCTCTGGGGGCTCACGTCCTGGTGTGGGAGATAACTCAACCACACAGGGGGCCGCAATACTGGGGGGAAGGTGGGAGGCCCAGAGAGGACCTTGACCAGGGCCGCAGGAACACCCACAGTGTCTGTGGCGGAGGCCTGAGAACCCTTCGGGGCTGGGCGGGGCTGAGAGAGGAGGATTGCAGAAGACACGCCCCAGCCCCGTACTGAGCGCACAGAGAGGGGAGGGGTCCGGCAAAGGAGGAGGAGTCTCAGAAAAAAGGATGCACCCTTCAGGAGGCCCCATCGTGTGCACACAGAGAGGGGAAATGCCCAGATAGCAAGGCAGAGACTTACAGATCTCACACATCCTGTTGGGCCAGCAGGATAGGGTCCAGCTGCCAGGNAACAGCATGGTACTGGTATAGAAACAGACACATTGATCAATGGAACAGAATAGAGAATCCAAAAATCAACCCACACACTTATTGGAAGTACTAGCCAGAGCAATCAGAGAAGAGAAGGAAATAAAAGGCATCCAGATTGAAAAGATGAAGTCAAACTGTCTCTGTTTGCAGATGACATGATCCTATATATCGAACAGCCTAAAGTATCTACAAAAAAACTCTTGGAGGTGATAAATGAGTTCAGCACAGTAGCAGGATACAAAATCAACACACAAAAATCGGTAGCATTTCTATTCACCAATAGTGAACATGCAGAAAGAGAAATCAAGAAAGCCTGCCCATTTACAATAGCCACCAAAAAAATAAAATACCTAGGAATTGAGCTAACCAAGGATGTGAAAAGTCTCTATAATGAGAACTACAAACCACTGCTGAGAGAAATTAGAGAGGATACAAGAAGATGGAAAGATATCCCATGTTCTTGGATTGGAAGAATCAACATAGTGAAAATGGCCATACTGCTCAAAGTGATATATAAATTCAATGCAATCCCCATCAAAATTCCAATGACATTTCTCTCAGAAATGGAAAGAACTCTCCAGACATTTGTATGGAATAACAAAAGACCTCGCATAGCCAAAGCAATGCTGAGCAAAAAAAATAAAGCTGGAGGCATAACACTACCTGACTTTAAACTATACTACAAAGCTATAATAACCAAAACAGCATGGTACTGGTATAAAAACAGACACATTGATCAATGGAACAGAATAGAGAATCCAGAAATCAACCCACACACTTACGGCCATCTGATCTTTGACAAAGGCACCAAGCCTATTCACTGGGGTCGGGACTGCCTCTTCAGCAAATGGTGCTGGGAGAACTGGATATCCATATGCAGGAGAATGAAACTAGACCCATACCTCTCACCATATACTAAAATCAACTCAAAATGGATTAAAGATTTAAATATACACTCTGAAACAATAAAACTAATAAGTTTAATAAAAGAAAACATAGGAGAAACACTTCAGCAAATAGGGCTGGACACAGACTTCATGAATACAACCCCAAAAGCATGGGCAACCAAAGGAAAAATAAACAAATCGGATTATATCAAACTAAATAGCTTCTGCACAGCAAAAGAAACAATTAACAGAGCTAAAAGACAACCAACAGAGTGAGAGAAAATATTTGCAAATTATACATCCAACAAAGGATTAATATCCAGAATATACAAGGAACTTAAACAACTTTACAAGAAAAAAACAAGCAACCCAATAAAAAAATGGGCAAAAGAGCTAAGTAGGCAATTCTCTAAGGAAGATATACAAATGGCCAACAGTCATATGAAAAAATGCTCAACATCACTCAGCATCCGGGAAATGCAAATCAAAACCACACTGAGATACCATCTCACCCCAGTGAGGATGGCTAAAATCCAAAAGACTTTGAACGATAAATGCTGGCAAGGTTGCGGAGAAAAAGGAACTCTCATACATTGTTGGTGGGAATGCAAAATGGTGCAACCCCTATGGAAAATGGTTTGGAGGTTCCTCAAACAGCTGAAGATAGAGCTACCATACGATCCAGCTATCCCACTACTGGGAATATACCCAAAGGAATGGAAAACATCAAGTCGAAGGTATACCTGTTTCCCAATGTTCATTGCAGCACTCTTCACAATAGCCAAGAGCTGGAATCAACCCAAATGTCCATCATCGGATGAGTGGATACAGAAAATGTGGTATATCTACACAATGGAATACTACTCAGCTATAAAAATGAATGAAATACTGCCATTTGCAACAACATGGATGGACCTTGAAAGAATAATACTGAGTGAAACGAGTCAGGCAGAGAAAAAGAAATACCACATGTTCTCACTTATTGGTGGGAGCTAAAAAAAAATAAAAACAAAAAACAAATCAATTCACTCACATACACACACACACACACACACACACAAAAAAAAAAAC
>NW_007726381.1:741563-754056 GCF_000696425.1 Galeopterus variegatus | reverse complement strand
CATAATAATCATATACATTGTATATTGACAAAATAAAAATTTAATGAAAAAAAAAAATCAAACCACCATGAAAATAAAGTGGCAGATAAAAGTGAAATAATAATTTGAAAAAAATAAAAATAAAAAAATAAAACCCTAGATAGTTTTCTATTAGCTATTATAATAGATAATAGATAATAATGATAATAATAACAATAATAACAGCTATTATAATAGAAAAAGCTGGTTTTCTGTTGCTGCATAGTAAATTACCACAAATTCAGTGGCTTTAAAAGTAACGCAAGTTCATTATCTCACAGTTGGGCCAGGAGTCCAGGCTTAGCCATACCTCTCACAGGGTCTCACAAGGCTTTGGCAAAGGTGTTGGCTGGAGGTGCAATTTCATCTGGGGTTCAGGATCCTCTTCTGAGATCACTGATGGTTGACAGAATTAGGACTCTTGAGGACTGAGGACCTTAGCTCTCAGAGACTATCCACCAGTTCCTGCTGAATGGCCTTTTCCACAACATGACAGTTTGATGATTCAAGGCCAACCTGAGAGAATCTGCTGCTGCTGGCTAGAGACTTGGTCTCTAACGTCTTCTAACTCTGGCCTCTAGACTTTCTTTAAAAATGCTCACCTGATAGGTCAGGCCCACCCACAATAAGTTCCCTTTTGATGAATTGAAATTCAGAGTTGATTAGGGACTTCGGTGACATCTGCATAATCCCTTAATCTTTGTCGTATAACCTCATCTACTCATGGAATGACACATATTCACAAGTCTCACCCATATGCAAGGAAAGGAGATTACACCCACGGTGTACACAAGGAGGCAGGTATCTTGGGGACCATCTCAAAATCCTGCAAAGCACATACCCTCCTTTCTAGGAGTGAATGAATAAGGCAGATTGCCTCAGACCCTAGCTAGAAAGAAGCAGAAGTCAATAATTTCTCAGAGAAGAGTTGGAAGTCAACCACACGTAAATATCTCAATAGTAGTCTTCTAGTTATAATAACATCTGATAACTTTCCTGATTGGTGATTGGCTTAGTTCTCAATTGCCTCTCTGACACAGAAGGAAGCAGAAGACCAGTAATGACAATTTAGTTTCATCCTTAGGATAAACTATGAACAGGTTGACACCATTCATGACTGCTGTGCTGAGAATGAGTCCAAGGCCACATCTGGGCTTGCTAGGAAGCAATCAATGTCTGATACAAGTGAGGGAAGTAACATAGCAATGTAAGTATTTTTCATCTCTTATGTGTATGGTGAGCCATTTTCTCTTTGAAATTTTCAACCTTATTTCAGAGCAATAAAGGTAACAAAAGTTTGTTTTCAGTTTGATGCTTTTTTAATGACTTAAAACAAGCTTTCAGAGATTCATTTTAGGTAAGTTCATAGTTCAGCTGATTGTTAAAGGTAAATATTTGGAAAATGGGTATTTTTGCTTATTTAATAGTTTATGAAATATTTATAGTGCACCTATTTTGTGCTGGACATTATTCTAAATGCTTTACAAATATAAACTGACTTAGTGTAAACAATTCCGTGAAGTAGACATCATTAGCCCCATTTTACAGATGAGAAAACTGAGGCACTGTGAGGTTAGATAGTTCACCCATGGTCACACAGGTTTTAAATAGATGAGCTGGTATCTAAGCCCAAAGACCTGGCACCATGGACCATGAAGTATTGTGGTACACTGGATAAATCTGAATCCTCAAGAAAGAGTATAGTTACAATTTTTTTCATGAATATTACTGGTACTAACTCTATAATTGCTTTTGAATTTTAGACTAATTTATTCACTTAGTAAGTTCTAAATGACTGACATGTACTAAATGCTGCATTTGGGGATGAGGAAAACAGAAAGATAAATTAGACACTTATTTTGTAATCAATAAGTGTACACGAATTATAAAATAAGCACGAATGATAAAATAAGGAAATGAATATGTACAATAATCAGCAAATTATAATGTGTCGTAAGAACAGACCAAGAGGGAATTTAGATGCACATAGAGGCAAATAGAAATCTACACACTTGCCTTGGAAGAATTTTAGGCTACCTGGGGAGGAATCATTTCTTGTGATGACATTACAGTCAAGGCAGCAAGTGAGTGCCCAGGGATAGAGAAGTGTGTTGGGAATCTCAAACTGAGCAAGTGGGAGGAGGATGACCACTCTTCAGTAGAAGAGTGGTCAAGAAGACAAGGTGGTCAGCAGAACATCATGGAAACCGCAGGAAGTGGGGAGGAGCTGGTCCCCAGGGCGGGCTGAGTGCTGCAGAGAGAAGCAGATGGCCACAGCCATTGGGCATGAGAGATAGGAGGTTATCAGTGATCGCTGAGATAGTGATCTCTGAGTAGTTTATGATTGCCTGGAGTTAATAAGCTGATTGTGTCAGGGAATGAGGATAGAAAACAGAAGAGATTCTTTCCCAGTGTCATCAAATGTGCTAGTCAATTGTAGCTCCTTTTCACAAATAATACATTTACTGCCGCTATCACCTTCAGTTCAGAAGACTCATGTAGTGGGTATGATTATTTTCACAGGTTACATCTCATTTGTACAAAAATTTGCTTCTCTTTAAATAGAGCATATTTCCAGTGTGAGTCCCTGATGGCAGAAAACTCAGTGATGTGCAAGTAAATTTGGTCCACGTGGTGACTTCTTTCATGTCAGCTCTTTAATTTTGTCAGGAAAGGGTTCTGCATCCTGGGGGTTCAGGTGCATATCTGGCATCCTGGCTTCTGCAGGAAGGGTGCATTTGGTCCTTGGCTGGTCTGTAGCACATGCTGGCATGGGCCAAGAGATGGAAATCAGCTGGTTTGGTCATTGATGCATTCACACAGCATGTGCTGGGATGTTGTAATCCTACAGACCCCACCATCAGACCTGTGTGAGCCTGTTTCTACCCTGCTTCCCTCTACCTTTTTGTTCCTGTCTGCCAAACCCATCTGGTATCAGCGGTTCACTCTCAGCCCTTCTCTGCCTCCTCTAAGGAGCTCAGAGCTGTCAGAGGCTCACCTGAGCTGTGGAGGGCCAGGGTAAGCTGGGAGAGGACAGTGCTTTTCTGTTTCAGCTCCTCACTTAAAGACCTACCCGACTGTCACTTCTATCTACCCTTCCTTGCACACATGCTGGATGGAGCAGACGGCATCTCTAAAAGGCTTGTTACCTCCTTGAGCTTTCCCCCTCCTCTCAGATGGCTTCAACCATGCCCGGCTGGAGTGTACAAAACCATTCTCCATCCCAACTCATTACACTCAGCCTAAAGGTGCAGGGAATTGAGCCTCCTTCTCAGGAGCTCAGAGGTTTCTAAGCTGTCTTCTCCCCTCCGCAAGCACTTCTGCCTCATCCCAGGCAAGCTTCATTTTGCAGGCAGGGGTAGGGCTATGTATCTCTTCAGATTTTTTTCTTTTCAGTTTGTTTGTGAGATGATATAAAATTGATGTTAAACTTAGTCTTCTCTAGAGACTGGTCTTTTGAGTTTCAAAATATCCATATCTTTTGAACTAGAATCCTTGGCTTTCACAACTATGACCCCTGCTATGAGTTTTAAGAGCTTATTTGGAGCTACAGCCAAGACCTTGCCTCTGATTCTGTGTACAGCTCTGTTAGCCATGCCTCAAGGCAATGTGGGTCGCCTATTTAATTAGGGTGATGATCACAAGGAATAGTGTGTGTTGAGGGGCAGGGGCTGGGGGAGGGGCAGGGTGGCAGTGCCACTGGTGAAATAGGGTGGTGATGCCAAGCAGTAGAGAACCCAAGCTAATATCTCAGATTCTTCTCCTTTAACACATTTAAGCAATATATAAAGCTGAAATGTCTATTAACCTTGAAGAAAGCTTTCCTTTGCCTCCTCTTATGAGGAATTTTTAAAGGACCTGGGGCCGTTTAGCCTAGAGAACCCTAGTTTCCGGGAGTTTGTTGGTGTTTCTAAATGTCTACAGAGCTGTTGCTGGGCTGGAGAGCCACTGAGAAGAAAAAGGAAAGGAAACTTCATGTATTGAGTAGGCATTTTACTTTTGTTATTAGATGTATTTCTTAAACAACCATGTCAAGTTATTATCACCCTATTCTTACAGTGGTAAAACTGGCTCTGAAAAGCAAAGCAACATATCTTTAAATAAGCAGTAAAGCAATGTGGTCTTAAGCACAGATTCTGGAGCCAGACTGGTGTTAAACCCTGGCTCTGCCACTTACTAGCTGTGTGACCTTAGACAATTTATTTAACCTCTCTGTGCCTGTGTACAGGTTTTCTTAACTGTTCAGTGGGGAAAATGATTGTACAGACTCTTAGGGTTGTTGTGAGGATTAATATGCCAAAGTATATAAAGTAATTAGAATAGTGTCTGGCACTTACATACCATAATATGATATATGGATATTCATATGGTGTATCCATATGGTATATGATATATTATAATATAGTATTGAATATGTATGGCAATATTGCATATATAATGCAATACTATATATTCATAAAAATTAAATTTTATAATTTCTTCAAAAATTTAGAGAAAAGGAAATCAGAAGGAATGGAATTGCTTATAATTTTCATGGATTCAGTGGGACATGAGATGGTATTTGTATAATAAGCATGCTTTATTTTTATAAATAGAAAGATAAGAAACAAAAAGATAAGTGGGAAGATTCAGAAAAGGCTTTCCACACATGAGGAGCAGACTAAGCAAAGGCACTGAGAAAAGAATCAGGACGATGTATACAGGAGATGGCGGGACGAACACTGACTGGCCAGCCCAACAACCAGCACCGCTCCCTTGGCTCTTGGCCTTTCACTGGAGAGCTTGGCAGATTAGATGTGCACATCCACAGCTTCTCTTGCAGATAGAGGGGTCCTGACCTAATTCTGACCACAAGTCTAAGGATCTCCTAAGGAAGGGTTTGTTTCCCTGATTAAGAGAAAGACATAGCTAGGGTCACCTTTTCCCCTTTCTTCCTTGTTTGAATACAGAAATGATGTCTGGAACTGTGGCAGCCTTCTTGAAGACAAAAACACAAACATCTAAAGAAGCCAAAGCAGAAAGACAGAAAGAGCCTGAGTCCCAGAGAGTGCCAGTGAGCTGCCAGCCCTGCCAGCTGTCTCCTACCTTGCCCCTTCTTGCTGTGTGAGAAATAGAATTCTGCTTCACTTCTGCGGGCAGGGTTTTCTGGTACTTGAAGCCAACACATTCTAACTAACACAGGCAGCTCCTTGTATCTACTATTTCTATATTCTTTAGCCCTTCCTTTACTCCTTACTAGTAATTTCTCAGTACTCTAATCTCCTGTTATAGTTAACAATTATTTACATTAAACATTACTTGCTCAAATTATTATGTGATTTCTTTCCCTTGATTGGACTCAGAGTGAACCAGTTTAACTGGAGCAAAGCGTTCAAATTGGTGAGTATGTTGGATAAAATGGGCAAGGTGAAACTTGTGATGGTGGTCATGTGACACCATGAACTTGAAAGCCATGATAGATTTTTAAAAAGTTTGTTTTTCAGCTGCCATTCTCTTTTTTCTCCTCTTTCCCCCCCTTCTCTTCTTCCTTCTCCTCCTCTTTCTCCTTTTCCTCCCCCTCCTCCTCCTTCTCTCTCTCTCCTCTCCATAAATATTTATTAAACTTTTCCTATATGCTAGGCACTATGCTACATAACACTGAGGAAATGATCTGTGCATTTAAAGTCACATGTTGAATGCTGCCACATCAAGGAAATCAGCTTGATAGATTGTCTCAGATTTGGATATTATGCTTTAAATGGGCTGACTTAATATGTGGGCTGCATCAGTGGTCTTGGGAGAAGATCTCAGAGTAGTTCAGTTCTCCTCCCAAGAAGCTGTGACTGCCAACTGGGAGAAATACATCAATCATGTTTAGAAACTTGAAGAATAATCCTAAATCCAAAGTCACATGAATGCAGCCTCCACAGTGCAAGGGTTGATTTATAACCAATGTACCTTTTACATGGTAATGTTGTGTAATAGTATGGATTGATTTATTTAATGATGGTGCCACAGGGTCAAATACACATGCAATAAAAGTCAGATACACAGAAAGAATAGTAATTTCTAATCTTCTGTAACTGAGGTAATGTTGCCCTCAAGCCCTTGTACATCTAGATAATGGGGGTTTGGCTGGGGTGGAGGGTGGGGAGTGGAGGAAGTGGGACAGGGGATTTGAATTTACCAGTTTGCATTATCTTAGTCTCTTCTTATTCTACTTAAGATTAACACAGTCTCTTCTTGAAAAATACTTTGTCTTTGAAAGCTTATCCATTTCTCTTTTACATAGTGACATCTTACTTCGAGGGGAGTCTATGTGTCTTTATGCCATGAGGAAAGAAAGATCCTCTGGTCCATGTGCTGGTATCCCCGAAGATAACAAATCTAGTTTTCAAGTTATCAAAATAGGGAAGATAATACAGGGTGTGACTAAGTTAATAACTAAAGTCACATGTTCACAGGAGCTTTGAAAAGTAGTATAAGCACATTGTTCTTGCACTCTTGAGATTCTGGATTGTGGCTGCTTCTGCATTTATAAGGCCCAGGAAAAATCCCTTGTCTATTTTCATAACATTGGCTATGGCATTAAGACCATTTGTATATATTCAGCACCATATATCTCATTATTTTAACCATATTATCAAACCTAGATACTTTTGCTTGATGCCATAATCACATTTGAAATAGCAAAGAAAATATTTAAATATTTTGTGACCTGTAAGAAGATGTCAAGCCAATGCTCATAGTGGCGTTATGCTGATTTTTGGTGTTGTTTAGGTCAATTAAATGTGACAATAGAATAGAATAAGTAGAATTTTCAGTCAATTTTTTTTGTATTTAAAAAATCTTTTAATTGAAACATATCGATTGTACATATTTATGGGGAATAGACTTATATTTCACTACATGTATACAATGTGTCCTTATCAGATCAGGGTAGTTAGCAAATTCATCATCACGAAAATTTATCATTTTATTGTGATGAGAACATTTAAACTCCTCTTTTCCAGTCATTTGAGAATATACAATGTTATTGTTAATTTTAGATGCCTAGCACTGCTGTTCACCACTAGAACTTAGTTTTCCTATCTAGCTATAATTCTACTAACCAACCTCTCACTATCTCCCTCTCTCTTCCCTACTTCCCAGCCTCTAGTAACCACAGTTTTACTCTCTGTTTCTAAAAGTTCAACTTATTATCATTTTTGCTTACACATATCAGTAAGAACATGTGGTGTTTATCTTTCTGTGCCTAGCTTACTTCACTTAATGTGATGTCTTCCTGGCTTATCCATGTTGCTGCAAATGAAAGGATTTAATTCTTTTTCCTGGCTGAGTAGTATTCCATTGTGTATATATACTATATTTTCTTTTTTTTTTTTTTTGTCTTTTGTCTTTTTCTGTGTCCGGCAACGGATCGCAACCCTCAGTGTTGCCCCCGTACCGGACCGGGGACCGGCAACGGGATCGCAACCCTCGGTGTTGCTCCCGCGCCTCGCTCAGCCAGTAAGCGGGAACCGGTCTGTATGTGGGATCCGAACCCTCGGGCGGGAGCGCCGCCGCGCTTCCCAAGCGGCGCACTATCCAGTGCGCCACTGGGCCGGCCCTATACTATATTTTCTTTATCTATTCATTTGTCAGTGTGCACCTAGGTTGATTCCATATCTTGACTATTGGAAATAGTGATGCAATAAACATGGGGATTTAGATATCTCCTCAATATGCTAATTTCTTTTCCTTTGAATAAATACCCACCAGTGGGATTGCTGGATCATATGGTAGTTCTATTTTTAGTTTTTTGAGGAACCTCCATACTGTTTTCTATAATGGCTGAACTAATTTACATTCCCACCAACAGTGTATAAGAGTACTTCTTTTCCTGCATCCTCCTCAGCATTTATTTTCTGTCTTTCTGACAAGAGCCAATCTAACTGTGGTAAGAGGATATCTCATTTTGATTTTGATTTGCATTTCCTTAATGATTGGTGATGTTGCACCAATCATATGCCCATTGGCCATTTGCATGTCTTCTTTTGAGCAATGTCTTTTCAGGTCTTTTGCCCATTTTTAATCAGATTATTTGCTGTTGAGTTGTTTCAGTTCTTTATATTTTCTGGTTATTAATCTCTTGTTGAATGAATAGCTTGCAAATATTTTCTCCCATTCTGGGTTGTTTCAAAACAGTTATCTTCAAGTTCAGAAATTCTTTTTTCTGCTTGATCTAGCCTATTGCTTAAGCTCTTGGTTATATTTTTTATTTTATTTAATAAATTCTTAAGTTCCAAGATTTCTGTTTGGTTCTTTTTTATATAATATCCATCTCTTTGTTGAATTTATCCTTTAGAACCTGAATTGTTTTTCTCATTTTGTTGTATTGTCTATCTGTATTTTCTTGCATCTCATTAAGTTTCCCTAAGATTATTATTTGGAATTCCTTTCCAGGCATTTCATGGATTTCCTTTTCTTTGGGGTCTGGTACTGAGGAATTATCGTATTCCTTTGGGGGTGCTGTTTTCTTTCTTTTTTTTTTTAATGTTTCTTATATCCCTCCATTGATGACTAGACATCTGGTGGAATGGTCACTTCTTCTAATATCCCAGAGTAGCTTTTGAAGGCAGAGACTCTTTCTAGTAGATGTATTCTATAGTGTCAGTTTAGTAGGATGTTTTAGGTTTTGTTCTGCTTGACCACAGTAGTACTCTTTTTTTGTGATTTCTTTGACTGTATTCAATACAGGAGTTGCCTGTGATTGCCTCCATAGCCCAGGCCCTGGGGAACTCAGCAGCTCCTTTCTTGAGTGGGCAACAGTGGGCTGGGTCACAGGAATTATGGATGACATGAGAGAAGGGATGGAGTGCTCTGCAGCTCCTCTGCTTAAATGGGCACCCCAGGGTGGGATTACTGTGGTTGTGATCAGGATCTTGGACTTTGAGGGAGAAAATGAAGTGCTCAATACCTCCTCAGCTGAAGTGAGCAACACTGGGCAAGGTCACTGGTGCCATGCATTGAATCTGTGTCCCCAAGAGAGATGCTGGGATGCTCTGTAGCTCTTCAGCTGGAGTGCACCACATTGGGTCAGGTCTTCAGGTTCATGAGCAGGACCCTGCATCTGCAAGAGAAATGCTGGGGTTCTCTGCAGTTTAACCATTGATGTGGGCTGCTCTGAGTGAGGTCACTGGGGTTGTGGGCAGGGCATTGCACCCTCAAGAGAGACACTGAGCTGCTCTGCAGCCCCACTGTTGAAATGGGCCACTCTGGGCAAGGTTGTTGCAGTTGTGGGTGGGACACTGAACCCCCAAGAGAAATGCTGAGTTGCTCTGCAGCTGGAGTGGGTCCCCTCTGTGCAAGTTCACTGAGGTTGTGGGAGGGCCCCTGTGTTTCCAAGAGAGATGCTGGGTCCCTCTGAAGCTCCCTAGCTGGGGCAGGTGGCCCTAGGTGGGCTCATTGGAGCTGTGGACAGCACTCTGTGCTCCAGGGAGAGGTGCACAGGCACTCCACTAAAGAGCACAAGGCCACCAGCAGTGGCAGACAGTCCTGATAAATGGCCGTCTGGCTTGGAAAGTATGCACACCAACTCCCTCTGTACTGGGGGTGGCCTCAACACTGTGCTGGACCAGCTTTTTCCAAGGTGCAGGACACTGTGTGGGCTCAGGTGCTGGAGTCCCAGTGTAATGAGGGAGTCTTATGGCTGTAGAGATGCCAGGGCTATTTGGCTCTAGGGCAAATTGCACTGGGGTGTTGTCTCATTCCAACATGGTGATGTGTTGTGGCAGCCTGGAACATGAGGTCTGGGGGTCTCAGCATGAACTCCATCCCTGGATTAACAGAGTTGTGTGGGCTCTCAGCAGCTCCCCACACTGGGCTCATGGTCTGCAAGGGATGCATGGCTCCCATGTAGCTTGGATTGCAGGCATCCATGGTGCAACTGTTTTTTACCTCTTACCTGCAGGCAGAAATTTCTCCTGGTTCCTTGCTGCTCCTGGCTAGGGGATGAGGTGGTGGAGGCTGGGCATTTCCTTTCATTCTGTATGTGGCTATCCTGAGTTTCTGTGCTCACTAGTGTTTCTGTTACTCCTTTGATGAGCTCCAGCAGTCTCCTTTAGTTATTTTCATCCAAGCATAGTTGCATATTTGTTCTTTTGTCTGTCTTTGTGGGATAGACAAATGGTAGAGTCTTCTAGTTGGCCATCTTGCTCTGTCCCATGACCAGTCTCTGTTTTTAAATTTGAGTTTATGGATGCCCCAAAGAATTAGACATTCCATTTATGATGACATAATATTATGGTGAGTGGTGGGGGATGACATAGCATTTTAGAAGAAACTTTAGAAAATGCTGCCTAATTTCCTTAGTTACCTACAAGAGCTAATAATTTTCTCAAAGGGTCTCTTGCAATGAGAAAAAAGAATGTACTGCTATGGTAGAATTTTCTCTTTTACTTTATACTTGAAGGTGAAATGTACATCATTCAGATTATCATCAAATGCCTTAATTGTTTAAAAAATCTATTTAGAAATATTTTTCTTTGCTCTATGAATTTAAATGATGCCTTTTATAAATTAGAAAAACTGCAAATATTCTTTGGTAAAGAAAAGGGTTAACTTAGCAGGTCTGAGACTTTATTCTTAGAAAGACCTTTTTGCAAGGTTGGCCAGTGGCTGATGTTGGAGAATTTGAATTTCGGGAGTGTTTCCACCATTTTCTAAGTAGCCCAAATAAAGTAGGTTCACTGTGCCTATACTACAACACTGTGTGGTTTATGACAAGCACCTGTTTTCCTTCTGGGGGTTTGGAATTTTGGTAGATGCTAAGCAGATGGTACCTACATGCTGAGCCCCAAATAAAAGCGTTGGGTGCTGAGTGTCTAGTGGGCTTCCCTGGACATCACACGCATGGTGCTGCATTTTCTTTGTGGTGGAGTAGAATGCTCTGGCAGACCTCTCATGGGAGAGGACAGCACAAGGAAGTCTGCACGTACATTCCTCCAGATTTGGCCTGTGTAGTTTCCCCTTATGATTAGCTGTATATTCCTTCTTAACATCATGGTTACAAGACTTAGCTGTCAGTAAAACTACCTGCTGAGTCCCATGAGTACTTGCAGTGAATATCCAAACATGGGGTGGTCTGGGAGAATACAACATACCTTTGCAGTGTTTTACAATCTTTTAAAGAAACGTGAAAATGTGCCCTTATTGCTGATTCACAGGTTTTTCATCACAATGATTGATTAAATTTTATCTCATTCTGATAAGCAAATAGATCAAACTTTCTCCAGGGTTACAATGATAGCATTTTATGCTCATGAAAATATGACAGGACATCATAGATATGTGGTCTCAACACAAATACTGAATAAAGAAAATGAACACTCAAAATTAAAAAAAAATCTTGTTGTGTGAATGGTATAAATTTTAATCCAAATAAGGTTAAGATTGGCCCTTTATAACTGTTCAGGCCCAGAGGGAGGAAAAATGTAGCTGGGCTGGTAAATGTGGAACAGCTGGCAAGCTTCTGTTGCC
Organism: Galeopterus variegatus; assembly: GCF_000696425.1. NCBI lineage: Eukaryota > Metazoa > Chordata > Mammalia > Dermoptera > Cynocephalidae > Galeopterus > Galeopterus variegatus. The sequence goes on along the minus strand of NW_007726381.1, from coordinate 742,539 downwards.
AGCTCTTATTTTAGATTACTCAGTGTCCTGGCTCTATGAAATGCAGCTCAGAATTCCAAAGAACCTTCAGAAGGGATTTTTTTGAAACTTCATTTCTTTTTCATTTTCTTGAGCTCATTAAGTTGGTAAATGCAAAAGGAAGCATGACTTAAAAGAACCTATGGTAGGGATGATGATGAATAATTAGATGGAGAAGCAGATAGCTGTAACTCTTGGTATAATGAGTTTTAAGCTGATGCCTTAACATTGCCAGTTAAACTATTGTGAAAACTTACCAGTGACTAACTGAATGCTGGTTCATTAAGAAGGAAAGCCGGAAAGCCAATTAAAGAAATCCAAAATGGTTATAGTCCCTAAGCTGTCTCAAAGTACCTATTTATAAATATGCTGGGGCTTGGGATACATTTTTAAAATGCTGGTAACAGATTTCATAATCCTGTGGATTTTATTACTATTTCCTTGAAGAGAATAAAATGCATTATAGATTTTGCTCTCATAAAAGATAGAAATTAAAAATAAAAACTCAGTTTGTGTAAAAATAAAAACTCAGGCCTCCTGCTTGATACCTCTATTCTACTTTATGTTGATATTAATTATTACAGTATCAAAGGACTGGGATGACAATGCTCAACTCATGTAATCTGACTTGAGTGTGAATGGGAAAGTTATTGCCATGTTTAATGTAAATCACTTATGCATTCTTTCTTAGTGTTTTGAAGTGTTATGTATAAGAACCTATTTTATCACCCTGTTGCATAATTAATTCAATAAATCAAAACATGCCTCTTGATTATCATGAGGTAAAGGAAGGCACCGTGCCATATCAGAGGAGTGCTTACTTCTATTAAGAACTATAAAGTTTCATGTTCAATGAATAGGGCAACAGAGCATTTTTTCTGCTCACTATAATTTCTACATATTACATTTTATTTTTTTTTTTTTTTTTTTTTTTTTAATTTTTTTTTTTTTAAAATAA
>NW_007726381.1:731532-736208 GCF_000696425.1 Galeopterus variegatus | reverse complement strand
GCGGATTTTCTTCACTCAATGAGCAGAGTAAGAGACAACTGCATTGACGCCATGATGGAACTCTCATATTACATTTTATTCATACTATTTTTCCCTGTAGACTTTTTAGCTCATGCAGCTAATTAAGACTTTTCACAAATCGAGATGTCTGTTTTCCCCTATTCCTTCTTCCCTCATCTTCTGGCTAAAGTATTTATGTAATTCAAGGTTTAATCATAAGCACACATGCCTGGTTTCTAGACACTCATGTACACATGCTTTGCACACTTCACTCAGAATATGGAGACCACCAGACAAAACTGCTCTTCTACTCTCTTATATTCTCTTGACTTTTCCAGAAGTTTCAGAAAAGAAAGTTGGCCTAGCCATTTATGGTCAATAATTTTTCCACCAATTCAGAGGATTCCACACATTTTTCCCTATCCAAAGAGAAATCTCGTTTTTACTTTTATGCTGTGATAGTTAATTTTATGTGTCAACTTGACTGGGCTAAGGAATGCCCAGATAGCTGTTAAAGCATTATTTCTGGGTGTGTCTGTGAGGGTGTTTCTGGATGATATCAGCATTTGAATTAGTTTATTGAGTAGAAAAAAGATTGCCCTCCCCAATGTGGTTGGGCATCATCCAATCCTTTGAGGGCCCGACTAAAACAAAAAGCAGAGAAAGGAGAAAGTAGCCCCTTTTTTCTTTTGCCTCACTGCTTGAGGTGGAATATTTCATCTCATATTCTCCTGCACTCAAATTGAGGTTTATACCATCAACTCCCCTGGTGCTCAGGCCTTTGGATTCTGACTTAATTACACCACCATATTTCCTGGTTTTCCAGCTTACAGATGGCAGAACTATGCAGACTCGGTGACTGCATGATTGCAGATCTCTCTCTCCCTGTGTATCTATCTATCTTCCCACCTATCTATCTACCTATTCTACTGGTGCTATTTCTCTGAAGAGCCCTGACTAATATACATGCTTTCCTGTATTAAAATTCTTTCCTTCTCCCCTGAATACTTTCTCTTTAAATGGTTGTCTCCCTGATCTCTATCTAGGTCTGATCTCGTGCTTTTCTCCAGTGGTTGACATAGGAGTTTTGTGGATACACTTGATTGAAGATCTGTATTTTATTGAAACAATAATTTCTCTTGAATGTCTCCTCCTCCTCAATTTCCTGGCTGCTTTGAATAGAAGCATTATAAAGTGGGACCCTTAGGCACTACTTTGATTTGTGAGTGTTTTGTGATTGACCCACTCTGTCTAATTCTCTCCTTTCTGTTCATTTGCAGGAGAATATTCTTCATGCTTCCAGTGACTTGATGAATCTCTCCTTCACCCAGTTTTTTTCTCATCAACAGATTATATATACCTTGCTACAAGAATTATCTTACATAAGAATGCATTCTATTTTTTTTTCTGCTCAGAAGCTAAGAAAATCAAAACCAAATAGCATAGATGTGTTTGTTCCCTAATAATTCACCTCTTTCTTCCTCATTTTATCATCCATAGTGATTTAGATAAGTCCCAATGCTATAGTCCAGTGAAGCCCAATCTCCAGTCATTTGAGAATGAACTTCATGATTTTTGCTTTATCCATATTCCTTCTTTAATATTATTTACTTAATGATTTCATTTAAATCAACTCACTAGCTTGCGTAGCTTTTTTCCAATTTAAGCAAGCTCACTACCTCTTGTAGCCTATGTCTAATAATATTGGTACGATTATGAAGTTAATGTCCTAGTTCCAGTGTTGTAACATACTTTGGATTAAATAGCATTTGAAACCTAAAACCCTCACACACAGCTCTGGTCACACTAGAGCTTGTGGGAGCTGGTGTGAAAATTACTCGTTTCTACTTTTTGGTCTTCCAGTGTTTTATTTCCCTTATCAGAGCTCTTCTTTCCCATCTCCCATTCCAGGTGCTCTGTCAGTTGTGTCCTGTCGTGCCTTCATGATCTGGCTTAAGTCACCTCCTCTAATCCTGTTCTGTTGACTCTTTCAGTCTTTGTCTTTCTGCACTTCATATTCACACTTCATAATATTGTAAATTTCACTTATTTAAATTTTTAGTAAGTGTTAATATTTTACACAAGTATTCATGGATTCCCTGCCCCTCCCCAAGTGTATTATACTCTTTCTCAAATGTATGAATTGCCAGAGGACAGAGATAATATATTTTAGTTCTACAATATCTCTCTTCTACCCAACACTAGGATCTATACCCTATGGACTTCCAATAGTGCTGGTAGGCTAATATCCGTATAGCAGGTGGGTGGACGAGAGCACACTGTTTGATATTTATGTTTTTATAGCCTTAGTTGGGGAAATAAAATAATTTCTATGGCATACAAATTAGGACCTCCTGATTTTTAAGCCAGGGTAAGAACACGTGAAAAGTCCTAAAGGTAAGGGAAAACATGGAATTTTGGGAAAGTTGAAAGAAGCTCAGAGTATCTAGAGCACCAAAGAGAAGAGGGAAATTGGGAAAGTTGTCACTGGGGAGGTAAGCAGGGACCACGTCATGTAGGGCCCTGGAAGTGGTGCTAAAGAGTCTGGATTTGATCCTGAGAGTCCGTGGTGAGCAACTGAAGGGTGACGTGATCAGTTTTTTTGTTTGTTTTTTTAGAAATGTGATTTTAACCATTGCATAAGGGATGGGTGAATGGTGGCCGCATAGAAGAGAGAGAATGAGAAACCAGTTATGAGTTTCTATGACAATCCAAGTAAGAGACACTGCTGACCTGAGTTAGGGTAATGGCTCTGGGCAGAAATCGCGTGGACAGATTTTAGAATTACTCAGGAGGCTGAATCGACAGGACTTAGTGATTCGGTAGATGTGGCATATGAGGAAGCTGGTGGAATCTAGGGAAACCGCCGTATTTCTTGTTTGGCGGTGGGTAGATTGCTGTACCATTCACCACGCAGGGAACACAGGCAGAACTGCAGACTTGGGGAGGAAAACAGTGAGTTCCATATGGGACATGTCAGAGTTGATTTGCCAGAGTTAGGTACAAAGTGAATTATCCAAGAGGCAGTTCAATGTATGAGTCTCCAGCTCAGAAGAGAGAGCGGGGCTTGAGATACAGAGTCAGGAATTGTCCGCATAGAGACACATTCATGGCTAAGGTACAGGAATACATTTGCTAGGGTGAGTGTGTAGGAGATGTGTGGACATGGCCTCTGCTGGACACCGAGGAACGCACATCAAGGGACGGGCAGAGGAGGAGGAAGACAATGGCTGGGGCTGAAGGAGCATGGTGAGTGTGGGGTTGGAACCGAGGGGCTGCTTTCAAGGAGGGATCATCAACAGTGACAGGTGCAGCAGGGAGGTCGAGTAGGAGAGAGACTCAGGACAGACGATCGGGCTTGGCCGTGTTCAGGTGGTTAGGAGCTGTGTCAAGAGCAGCCCGTGCAGGAGTCAGGCCCACGGCACGGGGAAAGCCTCTGCCGCAGGATCCCAGCATCTCTTTGGCGAAGACCCCACGCTAGGGAGCACTTCAGAGAGCATCAGAAAGAGCTTGGAGGCCTCAGGCCGCTGTGTTAGTTTCCCAGGTCTGCCTTAACAACCTACTATGGATGCGGTGGCTTAAAACAATAGACATTGATTCTCTCACAGTCTGGAGGCTGGAGGTCAGTTTGACTTCATCTTCACTTAATTATTACTGCAAAGACACTATTTCCAAATCAGGTCACATTCTGAGGTTCTGGGTGGATGTGAATTTTGGGGACACATTATTAAACCCACTGCAACACCAAATAAGCATCTCTAATAAATACTGCAGTGGATTCTGAGTCAGATGGCTTACAGATCACACTTGAGAAACACTGAGCCTACGCAGACTAGTTTTAATGTAAAGATAGGAGTGGGGTTCAGGTGGGTGGGCAGAGGGGTTCCCTGGAAGCTTCAATCCCATCATGGCTGATCTTAGGGGCTGGGCACTAGTAAAGCCATCATTTAATTGGATTTTAAGATAGCATTAGCTCTTTAATCTCCAGGAATCTTAAGTGAAGAAAAATTTCAGTCTGATGTAGAGCTCAACATTGTGGCCAGAATTGAAAACTGATAGGAACAAAAAAGAGTCATTGTGCTGACCTTGGAGAAGGCATCTAGGCTACAACACAAAGGAACACACACATACAACTTGGTCAGTAAGAAACCAAAAGAAAAAGTTATCAGAAAATGAAACTAGAAACACTGAAGTTATTCCTCCCAACTCAATCCAGTAAGGGACCTCTGTTGATAAGGGAGATATATGTTTATTGAAAATTTTGTCATGTTCGGAAGATATATTATGTGCCAAAATATCCCGGAGAAAACACTAATATTATAGAAAAGGAAAAAACTTGTTTTTATTAAATTTTGCTGTCACAATAATGTGCAATAAATTATTTAACAGTGAATATGATAGCAAAGAGCAAAGTGCTATGGGTGTCTATTTGGAAACTGAGTTATTAAAGAAAACAGAAAGGTTATTTACAGAATATAAATGAAACTGCCATTTGCAACAACATGGATGGACCTTGAGAGAATAATATTGAGTGAAACGAGTCAGGCAGAGAAAAAGAAATTCCACATGTTCTCACTCATTGGTGGGAGCTAAAAAAAAAAAAGAAAAAAAAGAAAAACAAACTAATTCACCCACATACACACACACACACACACACACACACACACACACACACA
>NW_007726381.1:714505-731522 GCF_000696425.1 Galeopterus variegatus | reverse complement strand
CCATTTGCAACAACATGGATGGACCTTGAGAGAATAATATTGAGTGAAACGAGTCAGGCAGAGAAAAAGAAATTCCACATGTTCTCACTCATTGGTGGGAGCTAAAAAAAAAAAAAAAAAAAAAAAAAAAAAAACCCCGGGGTGGGGTGGGGTGGGGAAGAAGATATAACAACTATACTTCCATGAAGTTGTTACAACAAGCAAACGGAAAGGACATTCTTGGGGGGGAGGGGAGAGAGGGAGGAGGGAGGGAGGTGTCGGTGACGGGCCATAATAATCATATACAGTGTATATTGACAAAATAAAAAAAAAAATAAAATAAAAAATAAATAAATAAATAAATAAATAAATAAATAAATTGATTGGTTAAAAAATAGTCCCTAATGTAGCTGAGGTAATGTTTCATAGAAAGTCTTTATTTGAAAAGTATTTATGACAGATCTATGGAGACTATCATGGTAAATTGATAATTTATAGACAGCTAACACTTTTATTGCTGTTGCAAATACCTTACTGAACATATTGCTTTTCTGAACTACATACAACTGCATAGGATTTTTATTAATCAAATACATAAATAAAATAATAAGTTAGATATTGTTTTAAGCTCTCCCCGAGATGTAGAATTTTATGATATTTACAAAAATAATGATTTTTTACCATTCTAGAACAGAGATAACATGGTGCTAGCACATTATACTGAAGAAGAAAGGAAGGCAAAAGGAAGGTGCTAGAAGTAATGCTGTTATTTGCCTCCACAGCATCCTATCCTGGGTCATGTGCCATCACACCACTGAGAAGGCAAAGGCTGAAGTTGAGGGCAACGAAACCCTTCCTTTGCCAGGAGGCACAAGGCTGCAGATAGCTGTGACCTTTCCAACCCCACAATCAAAAAGGTGTCCCTGCTACATTTGTTTTGTACTTGATGGGTGGTGGTCAATTGTTGACCTTGCATTCGTAATAGCCAGAGATTGGCACTGTTTTGCTCATAGTTTTATACTATCTCACTCAGTTTTAGGTTTTGAAATTATCACATCAAGAAATAGTTAAATCTGTTCAAAAATACTAATCAATGTCATTAAATGAAGTCTTGAAAAGGAACAAACTACCTGGGAAAATACAAAATCATGAACTACTTGTGTACTTTATGGTTTTATGTTACCTTGAGTTGCCCAGCATCTTTGTACCCAATAATTATAGGAGATGCCCAATAAATACAACGGAATGGAACAATCTTAAGGGTACAGTGAAAACTCATAATTCAGATATCTTCTTTGTATCTTGTTCATAAATTCCTTCAGATGGTATATTTTTAATATGTTACATAAAGCTTTTAAGAGAAAACTTCTCTTGCTTTCCAACATCAGAAGATTTCAAGTTCAAAATGCATAAAAATAAGTAATTTGGCCATCTTTAAATTAAAAATTATTTACATGATGTGTCCTTGAGTTCAGGCTATTGAGGGCATAATGGCTCCTTGCAATACTTTCTCCTGGCATCTCAGGGTGCCAAAGAGCTAATTCTGTGTGCGGTTATTTATTGAATGTCTGCATCCCCTGTTAGACAGTCCACTCCATGAAGACCAAGAAGTATATCCCTGGTGTCTAGCATTGTACATAGTCAGTTCAAAATAAATCTTCAATAAATGAATGAAAAAAAAGGAAAGGAAGAGGAAGCATGGTGAGGGAAGAGAATTAACATTCCTTGAGGTTGCTGTATCCCACAGATATGTACAATCAATTATGTTTCAATAAAAAAAAAAAAAGAAATAAGCAGGTCACAACATGATGTCTATTAATTGATACTTTTGCCTTATGAATTAGTTGAAGTTTTCTAAATAATTGCAATAAAAAAGCCCTCTTATTATTCTGATAGTTCATTTCATAAGATTATTATGCACAAGATTTTCAATAATTTGATTTTTTGCCAATTTTTATTCTTACAACTAATATAATTTACTGACAAGGTAAACGAAAGCATATTAATTTACATTTTTATAGGAGTACAGACTTTGGAAATAGACTAAAATTCAAATGACAGAAATGAGGGATATTTTATTCAGTTGCTTTTTTGCATGTAACATAGAATAATATCTTGTTCCAAATCCAGTTTGGATTGCATTTATAGAGGCAGACTCCACGAAACACCAAATAGATTTTGTTATGCAGTCCCACAATCCCTTATTCCTCATTCTAAAATCAAGAAATTTATGAAAACCAAACAAGTTCTTATAAGCTAGTGGAAAACTCATTTGGTGGCAAAACCTAATCTGAACTGGTGAGGCCATTTTTGTCTTTATCCTTCTTGAGGGTGAATATTTATACTTATGCTATGAAAATACTAATGTGTTTTTTTTGGGGGGTGCTGACCCAGACCATGGTGGAAATTTAAATAATGTACAGTTTACAGACTGTTACATTCTAAAATTCATTAAAAATTCTGAATTTTGAAATATTTCTATCCCAAAGAGTTTGAGATGAAGGATTATGGACCTAATTCATTGTGTGTGTGTGTGTGTGTGTGTGTTGCTTATATATTTTGGTGGTAGGGTGCTATGGGATGAATGTGTCCCCCTAAAGTTCATGTGTTGAAAACTTGATCCCCATTGTAACAGGGTTAAGAGGGTAGGAAATTGGATTATGGTATTTGAAAGGTATGGCCTTTGAGAGGTGATTAGATCAGGAGGACTGTTAATGGGTTTTCAGGGCGAGGTTCTGAAGGCTTTATAAGGAGGGCAAGTGGGTAGGTTGCTCATGCCATTCTCACCATGTGATTGCCTGTGTCACCACAAGATCCTGTAGAGAATTTTCACCCAGTAAAAGGCCCTCACCAGATGTATTCCTTAGACCTTGGACTTCTCAGTCTCTAAAACTGTAAGAAATAAGCTTCATTTTTTAAATAAATTACCCAGTGTCAGGTATTCTGTTATAAGCAGCAGAAAACAGACTAATACATGGGGCACACTCTTTATTTAATATATACTTGTATTTACTATTGTGACTCCTGTATTTAATTTTTCTTTAATTTATTTTAGAAATCTACTAACGCTACTGGACAGTTTTTGATGATTCTGTAAGTAGGGGGATTGAAGGATGAGTAAGACCCAGTTACTGAACTTCAGTGAGGACAGAAAATAATGACACAGGATGATAAATGTTGCTAAAGTGGCATTCAATGTGCTTCTGGATCATAGAGAAAGGAACTACTAATTTCCTAGGGAAGTTAGGGAAAGCTACAGGGAAGAGGGAATTTTTGAGAAGTAAAGGAAGTTTAACAGGTAATGAAATAGGGAAAGACCACTCAATACCAGTAGTACTTAACCTCAAAACAAAAGGGAAATATGAGTTGTATTAGTCCGCTTTCTGTCACTTATAACAGAGTAACTGAAACTGAGTAATTTATAGAGAAAAAGAAATTTATTTCTTACTGTTTTGGAGGCCGGGAAATCCACAGTTCATGGTGCACATCTAGTAAGCTCCTTATGCTGGGTGGGAACTCTTTATGGTGTTTTGTGGCAATGCAGGTAGTCATCATATGGCGAGGATGGCAAGAGTCCCTCATGTGCTCTCCTTATAAAGCCACCAGTCCATATCCATGAGAGCACAGTCATCATGATTCAGTCACCTCTTAAATGTCCCACCTTTCACATACCATAATCAATTTTCCATCTTCTCAATGCTGTTACAATGGAGATCAAGTTTCCAACACATGAATTTTGGGGGTGCATGTTTAACCCATAGCATGAGTATTAATGTGATTACTTAGATAACTTGACATACTGTAGCTCTTGCCAAGGCTCAAGCTCTTCTCATTAGTATTGCTCTGTCAGTGGTGAGAAACATTTTTAGCTTTTCAGCATCAATAGAAATTCCTAAAGAAAAGCAGCCTGGCTTTTGATATGTCACTGCATTGAAGCAGAAAATAATGCTATTTGCAGGTTTTAACAAAAGCCAGTGCAGTGCGGATTGTCTTTGAGGAGCTGTCCTCAAACACCATATACACCAGTCCCACAAGGCAGATCCTTGGACTGCAAGACACTGAATGCATTTTACTCATCCCTAGAATCACATATGTAGGATAAATATAGGAACCAATTTTATTCTCATAAATGTATACCATTTGCCTGGAGTGATGTGGTATTTAAAGCTCAGGTTGGAACTGACAGCGGTGAAGTTCAACCTGGGATTTTCATATCCTCATCTCAAAAAAGTGCCAATAGCAAAAAATATGATCTGTTGGGTCTCTTTAAAGGAGAGAAGATGACAATTTGGTTTTAATCAATGATACAAAAGGAAAAGGTTACAGGCAATAAAATAAAATAAAATAAATAAAATAAAATATAAAATAAAATAATTTAAAATAAAATAAAATGCCCACTCCCATTTCCATTCTGTTGAACTATTATAGAGGACAACATTAACATTGTTACTACTGGCTTCCCTAATTTAGCAGCTGAACCGCTTTTCATTTTGCATCCTGGTTGACACAAATCACTGAAAATCTCTGTACAATAATTAACTTGAAAAATACAGACAGGCAACGAGTCAAGAAAGATATTTAGCATTTAATCAAAGGTGACCTAATGTTTTTCACCTGCCATCTACCATCTACAAAATGAAACATATTCAACTTAATCATCAACAATGTTAATTCAGAGAAGGAAATGTTGAACCTTGAAGCAAGGAGGTGGTTTGGAATAGTTTATTTATTTATTTATTTATTCACTTAAGACAATGCAACCCTTGGCTTGGTGTCGTCCACACTGCGCTCAGCCAGTGAGCGCACCGGCCATCCCTATATGGGATCCGAACCCGCAGTGGGAGCGCGCTGCGCTCCCAAGTGCCGCGCTCTCCCGAGTGTGCCACGGGGCCAGCCCTTATATAATATTTCTAATGTAATTGACATGTTGACTTATAGTAGTGGGTGGTTAGAAGAAATGATTTCTTGTCTGTAAGAAAAAAAAAATAGAAATATGTGAATATGGAAAAATAGTGATTTGAGCCTTTATGATATAATACCCAAACCACAGCTGAATACTATTTTTTTTTTAAAACAAACTAGTCACTATCAGGCTTTCAAGTTAATCTCATCCTGAAGAACAGACTTGTCAACCTCCAATGCTGAGAGCATCACATCACTGTTTTCTTTTTCTTGGTTATTTCTCAAATATTTTGTAAGGCCTAACTTTTAGGTTGTGTTTCTCACTCAAATATACAAAACATAAAACTGATCTTTGGTAAAAACCAGTGACATTCACATTATTTACTCAGCCCTTAGTGACCTGGAGTGTTTGACTTGTAAAAATGAAGTCCTCTATTTTGACCTGAAAGTACTTTACTGATAATCTTGTATGCCATCCAATATTATAGCAAGCTGGATGTTGAGAATTATAATTATTCTTAATACTACCATTACTACCACTATTAATAATAATGAGAAAAATCATAACTGTAATCGTATGTTTTGAAAATATGAAATGGAGTATTCTGGCTTAAACTTTAAGATGTTCATTTATATACTCAATGCTTAGCATTAAGGCTTCCTAGATTTAAGAGCACTTAACTGTTTAGGCTTCTTTGATGATCCAAATTTTAAAAAACAAATTAAAAAAAAAATATTCATGGTATCTACAAATGAACAAAACTTTTAAGGTTACATAACCAAGCTCAGAAATAGATAGACAATTATACTCAAAGGTGGCCAATGTATGTCAGGCATCCTACCACTTTCCCTCCCATGCTCATGGTAGACATTACTCATTGATTATGACCCAAAGCAGGCTCAAACATTTTCTCCAGACAGTATTCTAGAAAGCCACTATCAGTTAGGGAGCAAATAAATCCATTATGAATTGATTGATATAGATAGAATGTTACATCTTATAACCTACAAGTCTCTCATTGTATCTGTATCTATAACCAAAATAGATCCACTCTAGGTACAAATTAAGTTAAAGAAAATGAGCCTTTAGTTTTTAAGAAAAAAAATGGAGGGACAAGATCACCCCAAAATAGTATATCTTCATTTTTCTATATTATTTTGAACCTACAGAACCAGAGAAAGCATGTCTGTATATGAAGCAATCAGTTTTGGAAGGGGAAGTTAGCAAGGATTTCAGCCTCAGGAATTCTCTCCCACAGGAAATGTGGCCTTGTAAGCTTAAGGGCTGGGCTACTCAAAGGAAATCTGTTGCAGTGTTTCCATATGGCAGGGAAGCAAACCGTGACCTAGAGGGTACTCTACTGTGGAAGGCCCAGGCTGGCTAAGAATAGAAACGGGCTGAGTGACAGTGAAGCTCAAAATGATTTCCTCTTGTTCTTATTTATTCAGTTTTAGAGTTGTATTTCTTTGTAATTTATATATTCTTGATTGTAGGTTTCATTGGTGGCCTTTTAACAAGCAATAGAAATTGAAAACAGTTGTTAAATTTGAGAATTCATTTTTTGTATGTATGTGGAAGGAGTAAGATAAACCTATTTGAAAAAGAATACGGTACCTGATCTATACCAAAAAATCCAAACAAAAAGAACAAACCATATGTTAAAGTGTTGAGTCTGTATGCTTCACAAACAAAAGTTACATATTTTCTATTGGAGTACCAGTAATATTCCCAATATGCCTAGCATAATGTAAACTCTCAAAAGATTGCTGCTAATTGGTAGATCTTAAATACACTTCAGAGTTGAAGTTCTACTAAAATCTCCACAAGTAATTTGAGAAATAATGAGGCTTTCTACCAAGAAAATCAGGGGAAAAGAAAAGCTATTAGAATCTAAGAGTATAGTAAGGTGATCAGAAATAAAAGTCAATATACAAAAATCAATAGCTTTCTTAACATTAGCAAAATCAATTAGAAAACATGACAAAAGAAATCTTATTCACGATAGCAACAAAACAAATTTTGTATTTATAAATCAATAGAAAATGTGCAAGACTTTTAAAAAAGGGTGTCTGAAAACCTACGTAAATGAAGTTCTATTCCATATTTTTTGACGAAAAGACTCAACATTGGAAAGATGTTGACAATCTGATTCTCAAATACATATGGAAGAAAGAACAACAATGATTAGCAAGTTAACTTTTTAGAAAAAAGAATAATAACAGGATTTGACCTAGTAATAATCAGAGCATAGTATAGAGCAATTAAAACAGTTTATTTTGGCACAGAAATAGACAAACACATTAACAAAAAATAGAACAGAAACCCAGAAATATACAGGAACGTAGTTTATAGTAAAAGTGACATCTCAAATCAGTAAAAGTACTCGAGACTTCTCAATAAATTGCATTGTGACAGTTGGCTAACCTTTCGGGGGCGGGGGGGAAATATTAAACTCACAGTTTACACCATAGGAAAAAATACATTCAGTGAGATTAAAGGGATTAACTGTTAAAAACAAATTATAAAATTATTTAAAGAAAATATATTAAAAATTTTTTAAATAACTTTGGGGGTGGGAAAAACTTTCCAAAGCAACACACAAAACTCATAAATCACATAAGAAAGTATCCATAACTTGATCTTATAAAATTTGAAAAAACTTTAGTGAGACAATCATTAAAATGAAGTTAATGATAGACTACAGACTACAACATATAAAAAAATCTATAATACATAAAGAGTGCCTACAAATGAATAAGCAAAACACAAAGGACTGAGTAAAATGTGGAAAAGGGATACAAAGGATCATTTACAGAAGAAATACATATGACCAAAGCATATATAAAATAGACAATATTTACCAAAATGTAAAGTAAGCCCAGTCTTTGACTTTGCAATCTATTTCTAGGAATCTGTTCAATGAAAATACTCACTCTTAGGCACTAAGACATATTTGCAAGGATATTCTCAATTTATAATAGCAAATAAGTAGAAACAAACTGAATATCATTACTAAAGGAGAGAGTAAATAAATTACAGAACATTCCATTATTATAAAGAAAGAACTAGATCGCTATTAAATTAGAAATTTCTTTATGACCCAAGTAAAAAGAAGTTGTCACAACATAATATAATCATATATAAATTAATAAGGCCTTTGTATGTATAAATATGTTGTATCCATTTATTTTTCACTCTATCACTTTTGTATGGATAGACTCTTTTGAAAATAAAAATTGTGTATATTTAAGGTGTACAACATGATGTTTTGAAATACATATACATAGTGAAATGATTACTACAGTCAAGCAAATTAACAAATTCATCTCCTCGCATAGTTACAATTTTTCACGTGTGTGTAGTGAGAGCACCTGGAAGCTATTCTCTTCGGTTATGTACAATGAATGATCCCAGAGATCTGATGGACTGACTCTTTTACTGTGAGAACATATTTACGTGTTTCTTGTTTAACTAAAAACAATTTTTTTTAAATCAAAGAGAGGAATATTCAGGGAAGGTCAGACATGCTGGCTCAAGCTCTTCCTCACAGGATAGAGACCTGCTTCAAGGAGGGTGTGAGAATCACATGTCTGTTGCTATCTTGGTTTAGGCCTCTCTTCACTTACATTTTCTCTTGACCTCAGGCTTTGCTGCCAATTTTTCTTTTCTGGGGGCAGAGGGGGGAATGGGTGTTGAAATGGACATAAAAGGATATTCATTAGCCTTGTTCAGATACTTGTTATGCAAAAGTTGCATTGTTAAAAGGGGTCTTAGATATGATCTAATGTAATTCCCAAACTTTACATGGAATCCTGATTTCTGAGGTGGCCAGGAAACTTTAATGGGAATTTCATACTTCTCAGGCTTGAGTCATATCCCCTTATCCAGAAACCTGTGAAAACTTTGCTATTGAAAACCCAAATAAGGTGGCACTAATTTTTAAGCCAACAATATAATAAAACAAAAAGGCAATTTCTAGAATAAAAAGTAGCAAATACTTCATATTTTCAGCAGACAAATTTATTCTGTGATGCCAACTGATGATCCACAAAAAAAAATATTTCCCAGTATTATTACTTCATCTCTCTATATTAGGACCTTTTAATCCACAAATTCCACAGTATTACATTCCATCAACTCTGCCCAGCACTGGACTAGCTGGCTTATCTCCATTTGTCAAATCACTATATGGGGGTAGTTGGCCATGGTGGTGTGTTTAAGCTGTGTGGTGTTTGTATTCTGTTAGGTCCTGTCCCAAGAGTCCTTCAGGAAACTTGCTGGTCTCCCTAAATATTTTCAAGGGAAAACCATAAATCTCTCCTTCCAATCTGGTGATTTTAGTTCCAACAGAATGCATTGCTTTGGCAATAATGTGCCAAATACCTTTGCTCAGAGTATATATGATTTGCATCCAGCCATTACCTCTGTGTACTCAGATGTGTGCCCCTGTGAAGAGACCATGTCCCCACTTTAACTGCACCATCCCTTAACTCCACCATGTCCTATTCTGGAATGGACTATAGCTGTGAGTATGAGTTCAAATAGCCTACATTAAACCCCACTGGGGTCTTGATTTTCTCTCATTTGGTCTTCAACTGACAAATGCACATAGTGCAAAGGTCACGACAAGCAGTGACTCTTCTCTCTGGAGCTCAAAGCTGGCTGCCCCTGAAGGCCTGTGTTCTCCTAACTGAGCTTAGCAAGCCTTAAGTCCTCACTTAAAGCCCAGAGAAAGCCCAAACCCCTTGAGATACAAGGTTAGGCGAATGGCTGCTGCAAGTGCTCTACTCATACAGGTATTTGCAGAGCCTGCACGAGAACTTTGGACTCTAGCACCCAAGGCTTGTGTAATGACTTTATAACTTAAAAAGCATGGCTTTCAATTTTTAAAATTTCATGTGAAAATAGAAGTCCCTGTGCTGGAAATGCATCTCTCCTTTCTAAGTTCTTTAATGTTATATTATTTTTGTACATTTACAATGAAAGGAAACGGTCCTACTGGCTGCCAACGAATGAGGGAGCAGAAGAAATCAGAGCTACTATTCAGCACCAGCTTCTATAGTCTTGTTTTTTGAAGTGGTGGCTGTTGGGCCTACAGAAATACACCTTCTGTTTATGCTTCCAAGTGTTCTTTTTATCTCTAGATAAAAGTGTACCAGGGAAGTTGCCAAAATTAGTCCACCTTTTGGGCCCAGGCCACAGTTAAACTTAGATGTAAAAGAGATCAAAGAGTTTCCATTCTGATCCAAATAGCTGCAGCCCAGCTGCGTAGCTGGTGGCAGTACGAAATGGCTGAACACTTTCTGATTTGGAACATCTGAGCAATGCTTTCTAGATAGCAAGGCACAAAAAGAGGCAGCATACATGTCTTCTTTTGAGACGATAGCCTGCCTTCTAGGATTTGATAGAAAAGTGCTGTTTAGACTTTGGTACAAGATCTAGTGAGAAGCTCCCAGGTAGGTATGCCTGCAGGCTGCCTCAGGGGTCTCTAGGATGGATAGTTTCTTTTCTCTCCTTGGTACAAACAGAGTTAATTTTGCTCATGGTCCTTCCACGCTTCTTTCAGATGAAGCCAAACTGTCGAGGAGTCTTCTTTGTAAGATGGTAGCAACTCCTTACCCACCTCCCTTTCTTATCTGGCTTTCAGGTTCTGAGCTTTACAGAACCACAGACTGGTGTCCCTGGGCGAAGTGGGAGTAGACAGAGGACCCTTGGGCTCTGTGCATGAACAGGGTCACCATATTATTTACTATACAAACCAGGGCACTTTTGTGAGTGAAAGAGGCACTATTAGTAATTAAATCTAGACAACTGGAGTAAATTGAGACTGTTCTGGCAAGTTAGCATGTATGGCTAACCTGCGCATGGGGATTGGGTGATTTCCTGCACCTACAGACTCAAGTCTAGTGCTTCTTTTTCTGTGGCATTTTCTAGTCACTCCCTTAGATTATTAAAGATGATAATTTTCTGGTCTTGATAGCAAACATAGCAATAAGAACAAAATTGGATAATAAATTTCTGTATGACTCAGAACACAGTCTCCTTGTTAAATAATATAGCTCCAGAATAGATTTTGTTGCAAAGAAAATGTTCTGTACAAATTCCTTAAAGAAGTCTTTCAAATGAATTTTTTTTTTTTTTTAAGGATGCCACCACCCATTATTGACAAAGAAAGTCTTCAAGGGGAGCAGCAACCCCTCAGGCCATTTCTAGCAAAGAGATGTACATTCAGTACCAACAACACAAAAACACTGCTGTAACTACACCCAAACTGCTTTTTATGTCTAACATATTTTCGTCTTCAAGCTGCAGTCATATTGCTGTGTTTCCTTTCTGTTTGTTTTACTACTTCCCTTCTAAATATTTTGCATCATCCTGGAGATTTTCCCAAGTCATGGTCTGCTCGCTGGAGGGCCACATTCCTCTGATTTGTGGCATTAAGTTGTGTTGCCATGGCAGGGGTTGTTTACCATCGGGGAATACTTCACGGGATGGGCACCCCCCACAGCAATTCCAGCCTCTTTTCCTCCTCTTCTCCACACGCTCAGATATTCTGAGACAGCAGCCCAGATATGGCTTTCTCTAATCATAAACTACATTCCCAGAGTGTGAACTTGACTTTGCTCTGCTTTCAAAATAGGGAAATATTTGGCTGCGTTTCTTTCTTTCAAACTGGGCTGTGCCCTCTTGACTGTTATGACTAATCCACTTGTCAGGGCTGGAATCTCCTAACAATTCTTTCCCCCAGGTACATCACATTGCTGAAACTTGTAACTCAAAAATGCCACAGAGGCCAAAGGGTGACTTTGGGGTGGCTGAAGCCTGTCCACTTCACAGAGGCTTCTGTTGACCAGGAGGATTTTTTCCAAGAGAAGGAAAGCCTAGTCAGAACCTGACACGTCGTGCTCCCTCACATTCCTGCAGAGGAACCAGCTTGGGGAGAGATAAGGCCCTAGGTTGACACCCTGATTATGCCTACCTTTTTATTTGTTAAATGTGGAAATTGACTTCATCCAATTAATAAGGGCAGGAAACAGTTTTTGTTTTCTCTTTGTAGGAAAACATGAAGTAACGGTTTTATCTTAATTTGTCAGGCATTGCCCAAGAGACTACAGCCATGTGGGCTGGTGGCCAAAAAACTGCTCTAAGGCCCAAGTATTAACACCCAGATATAAAAAGAATGCTAATTGGTTTTCCAGATGAAAAATAATATGGTACTTGGTGCCAAAAGTGCTGCATGGCATGGAAACCCCAAGTTTATACAATAGGGCCTGATTGCAATCTGGGGGCTCCGTTTGTACTAGTATGGAGAGCTAAACAAAGGGAGGGGTTTCACTCCTCTGCCTTTGTAGGCAGCCTCTGCCCCAGATCTCAGCCTGGTGTTGCACCAGGCTTCCCACAGTCTTCCTGCCAAATCTCCAAGTTTTTTCCTGGCTGCCATTCAGGAAAGTACAGCTTCTTCCGTAGGCTGGAAAGTTAAAAAGGCCTTGCTTGGATACGCTGAAATTTATACAAACACTGCCTGACGTATGGAGCAGGCTGGTTTTGCACAGGCTGCTGCAGCTGGCATTCTAAGGAAAAAGAATGTGAGACTTTTAAAGTCACTTCAGTTAAGGGATTGGGATATTAGCTGGAAGGAAAAAAAAAAAACTATTTTAAAAAAAAGCAAATTCAGCATTCCCCTTAATCTTAATAATTATCACATTTGTTTCCTCATTAGTAAAATATTGACTAACCTCCAGGATCCCATGCAGCTTAGGCCATCTCTAGCTGAAGGGCTGGGGTTTGGAATATATTAGAAGATACTGGATGTCAATTGCTTATCATTCGGAAGTTCACTGGAGTGAGCTGGGGTGAGAGTCACACCCAAGCCGTTGACACTCGCCCTGGGCTGGGGCTCTGATGCATATTGGCTGGTTGCTAGCCTTGCCTGTGACTTCACACAGTGACTCCTGGTCTACATCATCGATGGGGTGTTCTTGAATTGAAAGGATTTCATGATGCTTAGAACCTTATTCTCATTATTTCTAGCTGATGGTAAAAACCACTGCAGAATTCACAGTGTTTAACTAATATTATGCATAATGCTTTTAAACCACAGTTAACACTAAAATACACTACTCTGTTACCAATAATGGTCATAGACTGCAGTCATTGTCCTAGCCATATATGTAAAGATGCAACTAAGTTAAAAAGTTTTTTTTAAAAAGGAAAACTTGATAAAAGAAGTAACATATTCTCAAAACAACTAACTTCTACCAATGTATGCAGAAAATAAAACTGGCTATAAGCTGGCACTGATGTGTACAAAATAAATTGTATTATTTTTGACAGAAAGAGGCAAGTAATTGTGTTTGTTGCCATCAATGCTTTTCTTTTGTTTGCAGTCATGAACCACACAATGATGTTTCGGTCAGCAAGGAACCACATGTACAACGGTGGTCTCATAAGATTATTACAATGGATCTGAAAAATTCCTCATCTCCTGGTGATATTGCAGCTGTTGTAACATCACAGAGCAAGGCATTACGTGTTTATGGTGATGCTGGTGTAAATAAACCTACTGCACTGCCAGTCGTATAAAAGTATAGCACATACAGTTATGTACAGTACATAATACTTAATAAATCAGCATGTTACTGATTTATGGTTTTATTATACTATACTTTTAATCATTATTTTAGAGTGTACTCCTTCTACTTAAAAAAAAATGTTAACCGGGCTGGCCCGGTGGCGCACTGCTACAGTGCGCCACTTGGGAGTGCGGCGGCGCTCCCGCCGAGGGTTCGGATCCCACATACAGACCGGTTCCCGCTCACTGGCTGAGTGAGGTGCGGGAGCAACACCGAGGGTTGCGATCCCGTGGCCGGTCCTGGTCCGGTGTGGGCGCAACACTGAGGGTTGCGATCCGTTGCCGGACACAAAAAAAGACAAAAAAAAAAAAAAAAAAAAATGTTAACTGCAAAACAGCCTCAGGAAGTTCTTTCAGGAGATGTTCCAGAAGAAGGCATTGTTATCACAGGAGATGACAGCTCCAGTGTGTTTTTGCCCCTGAAGATCTTCCACTAGGACAAGACGAGGAGGTGGAAGACGGTGATATTGATGATCCTGACCCTGTGTAGGCCTAGACTATTGTGTGTGTCTTAGTTTTTAACAAAAAGTTTAAAAAGGAAAAAAAAAATGAAAAAAATTTTAAAATAGAAAAAAGCATAAAGATTAAAGAAAGAAAATATTTTTGTACACCTGTACAGTGTGTTTGGGTTTTAAGCTAAGTGTTAACTAAAAAAGAGTCAAAAAGTGAAAAAAAATTAAAAAATTTATAAGGTAACAGAGGACAAGATGGCTGTGGCTGCGGCGGCTGGCGCTGAGTAGCCGAGGTGGAAAAGGCTGCCATTGGGCCTTAGGCAGCCGGGAAACTTGTGGACCTTCCTCTTGCCATCTCTTAAGGGAGGACCGCTGCTGGTGGCTGGTCGTGGGGGCTGAACGCCACTTTGCCCCCGGCAGGAGAGGCTGCATTTACAGGCAACAGTTTTGAAGTGTGGAGCAGAAAAAGAACTGTTTCTTAGCTGCAAAAACGAGTTTCTAAACAGGGAACATGGCGTCAGGGCCGCTGTAAATGCTGCCAGGATCCCAGAGACCGGGGCTGCGCTGAAGGCAGCCAGCTGCCCTATTCAGGATTCAAGGTTTCGGGCCGGCATAAAAGAAGATTCCTGGGAGCGCCCAAGCCGTGCTGTGGGACCGAGTGAGCAGCCCAAGGTGGCGGCGGCCGAGGATGGGTATGGAGACAACACAGAGGCGGAGAGAGAGCCGCCGGGCCCAGCCCAGCCCCGTGAGTGACACCTGGCCCGGCCCTGCTCATGGGGTGGATGCCCGCCCAGCTTCCGCCTGCCCCACCGGGCCACTCACCGGCCCCGGGGCTGCCTCCATTTTCTCGGGTGGTGACAGCTCCGGCCAAGCTCGGCCAGGCCTGTCCTCCTCACCCAGCTCGGCTCCTCACTGAGCCTTCCCACTTGCTTGCCCTGGTGCGGGGCTTCTCGGGGCCTGCAGGCCGGCCTCCCCTCCCACTCCCTCCATGGTTCTCTGGCGGGGCTGGTGGCGTGGGGCATCCCTGGCCAGCGTCAGGAGGGCAGGGAAGTGCGGGCCGGGCTGACTGTCACTCCACCGCACCCTGGGCTCCGGCCCCTGGTAAACTTGCTGTTACTGGGAGGCAGATACCATCTCTGCGGCCACCAGTTCAGAAAAACGCCTAACCGATTTCTGGTTAGGAATAGTGTGGTCGGAGTGTTCCCGAGTTTGCTTGAACCTGCCGGAGAGCCATCTGCAGAAGGGCACCGGAGTTGGTCTGTGCCGGGGGGATTCAAAGGTGAACTGTGTGCTGTGGGCTCCTCCCCTGAGGAGCACACACTCTGGTGTGGGAGATAAGACAAGTACACAAATAACCTCGGTACCAGGAGGAAGGTGATAAGTCCCAAGAAAGATCTACACAGTGCTACAAAGGCACCCAGAGCGACCGGTCATCTGCGCCTAGCAGAAATCTGGAAGACTTCCTGGGTGAGGCGGTGCCAAGCAGGGACTTGAAGGCCTGGCCAATAGACGAGGGTTGCAGAAGACACATCCCAGCCCAGCCCAGTGCACACAGAGTGGGGAGACGTCTGGCTAGGGAGGCGGAGACTCGGCAGAAAACACACACCCTGCTGGGCCGCCACTGCAAGATCCAGCAGCCCAGCCTAGTGCGCACAGAGTGGGGATATGTCCAGCTAGGGAGGCGGAGACTTGACAGAAACCACACAACCTGTGGGGCCACCACTGCGTGATCCAGCAGCCCAGGCCAGAGCGCACGGAACAGGGTGAAGTCCGGCATGGGAAGTGGAAGCTCAGCAGAGACCACACACCCTGCGGTACTGCCCTGTGATCCAGCAGCCCAGCAGAGTCCAAGCTGACCAGAGAGGTGGCTCCCCGGAGAGGCCTAAGACCTGAGGCAACCACACACACAAGGCACTAGAGGCCAACTGAGCAGTCACAGAGGTAGCCATACCAAATTGGCAACCACAGCAACATCTTAGTTAGTCAATAGTCTCAAAACAGTGGACTGTGAAACCCCCTGCCACAATGAATAAACATCAAAAAAAAGATACTAGAAATACAAAAAATCAAGAAAGTACACCACAAAAAGTTAATAAATCTCAAAGTCTAGATCCTATAGAACAAGAAGCCCTTGAAATGACTGACAAGGAATTATGAGTGATAATTCTAAGGAAACAATGAGATACAAGAAAACTCAGCTACATATCATGATGAAATGAGGAAAAGTATATGGACCTGAAAGAGGAAATGTACAAGGAAATCAATGTCCCGAAAAAAAATGTAGCAGAACTTGCTGAACTGAAGAAGTTATTCAGCGAAATAAAAAACACAATGGAGAGTTTAACCAGCAGGCTTGTGGAAGTTGAAGAGAGAACCTCTGAACTTGAAGATGGGCTGTTTGAAATAACACAAGCAGACCCCAAAAAAGAAAAAAGAATCAAAGACATTGAAGAAAATCTGAGAGAGATATCAGATAACCTTAAGTGCCCAAATATCTGAGTCATTGGTATTCCAGACGGGGAGGAAAATGGAGATTGCATTGAAAACATATTCAACAAAATAGTGGCAGAAAACTTTCCAGGTATAGGAAAAATCACAGATCTTCAGATCCAGGAAGCTCAACAATCTCCAAACATATTCAACCCAAAAAGGGCTTCGCCAAGACATGTTTTAGTCAAATTGGCAAAACTCAGAGACAGAGAGAGAATCTTAAAAGCTGCAAGAGAGAAGCGTCAAATCACCTATGGGGAAATTTATTGAATTAAATGCTTACCTCAGAAGAATGGAAAGATGGCAAGTGAACAATCTAACACCTCACCTTAAAGAACTAGAAAAACAAGAACAATCCAAACCTAAAGTTAGCAGACGTAAAATACTAAAAGACAAACATTGCCAGCCAAGAATACTCTACCCTGCAAGGCTATCCTTCCAAAATGAAGGGCAAATAGAATATTTCTCAAACAAACAAAAACTGCGGGAGTTCACTACCTCATGACCACCCTTACAAGAAATCCTCAAGGGAGTACTGGGTTTGGTTCCTGAAAAATAACT
>NW_007726381.1:712967-713606 GCF_000696425.1 Galeopterus variegatus | reverse complement strand
ATAAATAAAATTGACAAACCATTCAAATGGCTAACAAAAATAAAAGAATAGAGAAGATTCAAATAACAAAAATTAGAAATGAAAAAGGCAATATTACAACAGATTCATCTGAAATACAAGAAATGATTCAAGACTACTATAAACAACTATACTCCAGCAAATTTGAAAATCTGGAGGAAATGGATAAATTTCTGGACACACACAAGCTCCCAAAACTGAACCATGAAGACGTAGAAAATTTGAACAGACCAATAACAATAAAGGAGATTGAAGCTGTTATCAGAAGGCTCCCAACAAAGAAAAGCCCAGGACCAGATGGATTCACAGCAGAATTTTACCAAACATTAAGAGGAATTGACACCGATTCTTTACAAACTATTCCAAAAGACTGAAACAGACTCACATCTCCCAAACTCATTCTATGAAGCAAACATCATCCTGATACCAAAACCAGGTAAAGATATAACCAAAAAAGAAAACTACAGGCCTATATCCTTGATGAATATAGATGCAAAAATCCTCACTAAAATACTAGCAAACACATACGTAAAATTATTCACCACGACCAAGTGGGATTCATCCCAGGGATGCAAGGGTGGTTCAACATATGCAAATCAATAAATCTGATACATCATACTA
>NW_007726381.1:711488-712263 GCF_000696425.1 Galeopterus variegatus | reverse complement strand
CAGAAAGAGAAATCAAGAAAGCCTGTCCATTTACAATAGCCACCAAAAAAATAAAATACTTAGGAATTGAGTTAACCAAGGATGTGAAAAATCTCTATAATGAGAACTACACACCACTGCTGAGAGAAATTAGAGAGGATACAAGAAGATGGAAAAATATCCCATGCTCTTGGATTGGAAGAAGCAACATAGTGAAAATGGCCATACTACCCAAAGTGATATACAAATTCAATGCAATCCCCATCAATATTCCAAAGACATTTTTCTCAGAAATGGAAAGAACTATCCACGCATTTATATGGAATATTAAAAGACCACACATAGCCAAAGCAATGCTGAGTAAAAAAAAATAAAGCTGGAGGCATAACACTACCCAACTTTAAGCTATACTACAAAGCTATAATAACCAAAACAGTATGGTACTGGTATAAAAATAGACACACTGATCAATGGAATAGAATAGAGAATCCAGAAATCAACACACACACTTACTGCCATCTGATCTTTGACAAAGGCACCAAGCCAATCCACTGGGGAAGGGACTGCCTCTTCAGCAAGTGGTGCTGGGATAACTGGATATCCATATGCAGGAGAATGAAACTAGACCCACATCTCTCACCATATACTAAAATCAACTCAAAATCAATTAAGGATTTAAATATATACCCTGAAACAATAAAACTTCTTAAGGAAAACATAGGAGAAACACTTCAGGAAATAGGACTGGACACAGACTTCATGAATATGACCCCAAAAGCATGGGCAACTAAAGGAA
>NW_007726381.1:695939-711464 GCF_000696425.1 Galeopterus variegatus | reverse complement strand
GTCTTCTCTCTTCTTCTTTTTTTTTTTTTTTTAAACTATTGAAAACCTAAAAGCTTCTGCATAGCAAAAGAAACAATTAACAGAGTTAAAAGACAACCAACAGTGTGGTAGAAAATATTTGCAATATATACATCTGACAAAGGATTAATATCCAGACTATATAAGGAACTCAAACAACTTTACAAGAAATAAACAAGCAACCCAATTAAAAAATGGGCAAAAGAGCTAAGTAGGCATTTCTCTAAGGAAGATATACAAATGGCCAACAGACATATGAAAAAATGCTCAACATCACTCAGCATCTGGGAAATGCAAATCAAAACCACACTGAGATACCATCTCACCCCAGTTAGGATGGCTAAAATCCAAAAGACTATGAATGATAAATGCTGGCGAGGTTGCAGAGAAAAAGGAACTCTAATACATTGCTGGTGGGACTGCAAAATGGTGCAGCCTCTATGGAAAATGGTATGGAGATTCCTCAAACAGTTGCAGATAGATCTACCATATGACCCAGCTATCCCACTGCTGGGAATATATCCAAAGGAATGGAAATCATCAAGTCGAAGGTATACTTGTTTCCCAATGTTCATTGCAGCACTCTTCACAATAGCCAAGAGCTGGAATCAGCCCAAATGTCCATCATCGGATGAGTGGATACGGAAAATGTGGTATATCTACACAATGGAATACTACTCAGCTATAAAAACGAATGAAATACTGCCATTTGCAACAACATGGATGGACCTTGAGAGAATTATATTAAGTGAAACGAGTCAGGCACAGAAAGAGAAATACCACATGTTCTCACTTATTGGTGGGAGCTAAAAATAAATAAATAAATTCACACACACACACACACAAAATAAAAAAAACTGGGGGGGTGGGGGGAAGAAGATATAACAACTACAATTACTTGAAGTTGATAATTGGAAATCATTAAGTCGAAGGTATACCTGTTCCCTAATGTTCATTGCAGCACTCTTTACAATAGCCAAGAGTTGGAACCAGCCCAAATGTCCATCATCAGATGAGTGGATATGGAAAATGTGGTACTTCTACACAATGGAATACTACTCAGCTATAAAAACGAATGAAATACTGCCATTTGCAACAACATGGATGGACCTGGAGAAAATAATATTAAGTGAAACGAGTCAGGCACAGAAAGAGAAATACCACATGTTCTCACTTATTGGTGGGAGCTAAAAATTAATAAATAAATTCACACACACACACACACACATACACAAATAAAAAAAACTGGGGGGGTGGGGGGAAGAAGATATAACAACTACAATTACTTGAAGTTGATACGACAAGCAAACAGAAAGGACATTGTTGGGTGGGAGGGAGGAGAGGGAGGAGGGAGGGAGGTTTTGGTAAGGGGCAACAATAATCAACCACAATGTATATCGACAAAATAAAATTAAAAAAAAAAATAAATAAAATAAAA
This sequence comes from Galeopterus variegatus, assembly GCF_000696425.1. Taxonomy (NCBI): domain Eukaryota; kingdom Metazoa; phylum Chordata; class Mammalia; order Dermoptera; family Cynocephalidae; genus Galeopterus; species Galeopterus variegatus. The sequence goes on along the minus strand of NW_007726381.1, from coordinate 710,008 downwards.
ATAAATAAATAAATAAATAAATCCCTACTTCAAAAAAAAAAGTTTATAAGGTAAAAAAGTTACAGTAAGCTAAGATTAATTTATTACTGGAGAAAAAAAATTAAATAAATTTAATGTAGCTTAAACTTACAGTGTTTACAAAGTCTGTAGTAATGTCCTAGGCCTTCACATTCATACACCAGTCACCTACTGACTCACCCAGAGCAACTTCCAGTCCTGCAAGCTCTAGTCATACTAAGTACCCTATACAGGTGTACCATTTTTTATCTTTTACACCATATTTTTACCGTAATTTTTCTATGTTAAGGTACCAGTATGTTTAGATACACAACTACTTACCATTGTTTTGATACATAAAAACTTACCATCATGCTACAATTGCCTACATTATACAGCAAAGTAATATGCTGTTTGGTTTGTAGCCTAGGAACAATAGGCTATACCATATATAGCCTAGGTGTGTAGTAGGCTATTACTATGGGTCAAATGTGTCCCCCAGAAGGTCATGTATCGGAAACTTGATCTCCATTGTAACAATGTTAAGGAGGTGGGAAATCCAATCACGGTATTTTAATCACCTCTTTGGGAGGTGATTGGATCATGAGGACTGTGGATTAACCCATTCATGAAGTAATGCATTATCATGGGTGTGGTTCTGATGCTTATTAAGGAGAGCAGGTACGAAAGTTAGCTCTCTCTTGTTCAGGCCATTTCTCTCCATGTAAGACCCTGTGTTGTAGAAAGTCACCACCATGAAGAAGCCCCCCTTACTAGATGTGTTCCCTGAATTTTGGACTTCCCAACCTCCAAAACTATAAGAAATAAATTTCGTTTCTTTATAAGTTATCCAGTTTCAGGTATTCTGTTATAAGCAACAGAAACTGACTAATGTAGCTATACCATCTATGTTTGTGTAAGTACACTCTATGCATGTTTGCACAACCACTTATGTTTGCACAACCATGAAATTGCCTAATGACCCATTTCTTAGAACATATCCCATTGTTAAGTGATGTATGACTGTTTTATTTTTTGTTTGTTTTTCTATCATTAATGCATTTTCTCCTAGAGTAGTGAGGTGACATGGGACTTCTTTAAGAGTTCAGAAAGCATTTATTTAAAAGTGCTGGGCATCAGGACTTTTCACCTGCAGGAGAAACCAAGGATTAGGAACCATTGAGCTTGTATTGCTGGCCTTAATCCAGTTCACCCCCACAAAGTTCAGTTAATTTTCCAGGGTCCGCATTCTTCCATGTAGGCTGCGGTCTCCTTGGGCACATTCCTGCCTGTGTGATTTTGTGCTTGCTCTTTCCATCAGCTGACCCACCCACAAAACTTTCTTTTTTCACCTTTTTTGCTCTTCAATTAATTACATCTAACATTGAAATATTATTTTAGTTTCTAAATTGCCATGTTACCTTTAGTGATTTTCTTTCCACTCTGCAAGAGTGGACAGCCACTCGGCTGTTAGCTATTCTTTTCCTGAGCCCTGGGGATGGGGGGAGGACATGCTCAGAGTGAGCAGTTTAGGTGAGCAAGAAGGGAAGACAAGCAGGAAAAATGGTGATCGGTCAAAGATTGTCTGTGGAGCAGCTGAGTTAATTGCAAATCTTAAATTGTGTAGGTTGAGTGGTAACAGTGACTTTTTACCTGCACTCTAAAACCCAAGTCGTAGTTGTCTAAAGAAATGACACAGTCAGCCCGAGGAGGACTATGGCTTCTTGCTCACTTCTTGAGTGGTCAGATTATGCACGACTTCAATGTAGCTCTGAACACGGTAGTAGGAGAAAAAAGGCTGCTCCACACCCGAATGGCTGTCAGGGAGCTCAGAGGCTAAGCCTACGCCCTTATTCTAAATTGTGGTGCCTTGAATCTCATGTATCTTATATATAACTCATAACCCGTTCAGTTATCTGTTTTCCAAACACAGAAAAGATAAGAAGTGAATTAGAGGCAGGCATTCTGGCAGCAGCAAACAAATTTGAGAACTGACAACCTGACAGCAAGGGAAAAGCATAAAAATGGAAAGGAGCCGTGGAATTGTGCTCTGCATTATAGCATAGTGCAAGAAAAGACTGATAAAGTTGTTGACCACTGTTATCAAGGAAGATTAAATTATGAATTTTTCTTTTTTAAATTTAAACACAGTTATCTGTTTTGTGTGTGTGTGTGTGTGTTTTGTTATTTTTCCCTCAGGAAGATTGCCATTAAAATTTATTAAAATAAATAGAGCTTAGGAATTTAAAAGTTTTCATTGCTTAGAAAACTGGTAACATAAGAAATGTTTTCTTTTCTTATAGTTTCTGCCACTAAGCCATGAAGAGAAGTTACAAAAAAAAAAATACCCCATGGAAGTGTCTCTCTTTTATAAGTCCCCCTCAGACCTGCCCATCTCAATTTCTAGTTACCTCCTTCTTTCATCTAATATCCTTATAGTTTTTTTTTTCTGCCATTCTGTATACATTAGTGCTCTTTGTTTTACCCTCACTCCCGTGTTGGCAGTTGAGAACCTGTTTTTTTTTTTTTTTTCCAAATGGTCAAAAATCATTACTGTTCTTTCCTGTATAACTAGTTTTCAACTCTTTTCAATATTTGATTAATATACAACACATATCTTCCACAAAGGCCAAAGAAAGAAAATAAAAAATTTCCAAATGTTTATAACTTTTGCATAGATTAAAGTAATGAGAGCAAGTCAAGAGACCTGAACGTAAAAAGTTGCAATAATTAATAACAATTTGGTAAACTAACTCTGACAGAATGGATAAAGCTTCCATGGAGTGAATGGATGTACTCTTAGAAATGATTTTATTGGAAGGAATGTGTGTACGTGTAACTCTTTTGTTGGAGATGCCTGGAGCAGGAGAGATTGTGATTAATTTATATGGTATCACACTTTTATTGGGTTGAGCTACAACTTAAAAGGCTGGGAAAAATCTCTTCACTGGTCAGTTCAGGAAGCTGCCATCTGCTTCCATATTTAGAGGCTTTATCAAAATATCAGAAGGAAGCCACGGAAGATAAAAGAAAGCTAGTTAGTTACTGATTACTCCCAGATGACACACTGGATGCCTTCTGAAAGCTTTATCCTGGTGGTTTTCTACCCTCATCCAGTGTTTCTCAACCCCAGCACTATTGATATGTTGGGCTGAAAACCTCTTTGTATGGTGGGGGCTATCTTGAGCATTCTAGAATATTTAGCAACATCCTTGACCTCTATCCTAAATGCCAGCAGCATCTCCCAGTGTCAACAACCAAAAATGTCTCCCAACATTGCCAAATGTATGTGTGTCAGGGGAGGGAGAGGAGGAGAGGTGAGGCAGGCAAATTAACCCCAGTTGAGAATCATTGTCCTAATTATAACCCAATCCACTGAATTCACATGCTATTATTGCTGCTGAGACATACTATCCCCCAAAAGTTTCTGTTATCAACTGAGAAAACAAAAAAAGACATTGTTCTCTAACCTGTCCTCTAAGGCATTTTGCTTGATTATAACTCCATTACGTATAAAATATCCTTATTGCATTGGGCCCAAGCTACCAGTGGGTCATTTGTCTCATCACAGAATGCACACTTTTTTTGTCTTCTTTTCTTTTCTCTTCATTGGACATAATTAAGCCTTTTGACACTGACTTTGAATCTAGTTACTGTGTACTTATGTATGTAGTATACTCATGCATCTTGGTTTGTCCAGATCAGCCCAGGTGTATGCCTGTTAGGAAGGAATAATTATGGAGTGCCCATTGTCAGTCTCAAAAGTGTCCTGGTCTGGGTAATAAATCATGTTCATCCTTTTATGCAACTCTGGAAAAAAAGATATTTCTTTTAACTTTGATGAAAAAGAGAGTGGGATTAAATTCAGCTGAAAATAAAATCTATGAGAATGTATATTTACCTCTTTCCTCTCCCGTTTTCCCATTCCATGAGCCTGGTGCTCAAAAATATGCCAGAAGTTTGAACATGTTCCTGGAAGGCAGAAATAGTGGAATACTTTTTGATAGATGAGCCGGAATGGAGCTGGCAGCAGCCTACAACTTGCAGTAGAGAAGGTTGCCTGAGGACTATTACCTTTCTTTCTGATGGATCTCTGCAGTGTTTCTATACTCTCTTGGCAACAGATCTGCCAGGAAGAATTGGAAAGAGAGTAATTTATAGAAAGACTGTGTAACAGCTAATTAAACTGCAAGTCATGCCAAATGCGAAATTAATTACAACTTTTAACTCACCTCCTCCAGTCCCATCTAAACCAGAGGACTGATATCTAAAGAAATTAAACAGTTTTCCCAAGAAGCGCTATAATTTCTAATACAGGTTTTGGTACTCCAAAACAAAAATGCGAGATTACAGAGAACCCAATTTGTATCACTTTCTCCAATATCTCCTCCTAAAGTGAAGACTACCACACCCCATGAGGAAATAGAACTTTGGAAGAAACCTATGCCAGCCACATATACTAATCAACTTAATCCCTTATCGACCAATATGAGTGGCCAACCAAGGAACCATCACTCATTAAGGAAAATAAATAATGCAAAAAGGATGATCAAAATAAACAAACAATAAATGGCTTCAAGGAAACATAACTGTTTGATTTTAAAAATGTTTTTAGTATTTTCAGAAAGACCTGACTAGATTTTTCATCTGTCAAATAAGCTTAGATTGATGTAGAAAATGAGCAGTTAGAGAACAAGCAAGAATTCTTGCAAATTAAAAAATAGTTGCCCAAATCTAAAAAGTGTAAGGAAACAATAGAAGATGAAATAAAGTTAGTTAAATATCTCAGAATACAGAGCAAAAAATATGTATAACAAATATGGAGAATCAATTCAGGACAGTGAGCATCTGCCCATTAGAAGTTCTAGAGCAAGAGGATTCTGGGAAGAAGGCAGAGTTGAAAGCATCAGGAATCTGTCTCTTCATCTAGACAACAGTTACACTGGTAGATTCTGTCTGATGCAACTATGCAGTTTTTTGGAACTCTGGAGTCTATTGAAGGCTTGCAAGTTTCAGGGGAAGGTGTGAACAGTAAATTGGGGTTAATTTATTCTCGTCTCTTAAGCACAGTAGTAGCTGCTCATCCCCCCACACTTCCAATCTCATGACAGGCAGTTGTGCATGTGTTCCTGGAGCAACTTGCACACAGCTGGCAGAAGCCAGGGTTGGCAAAAAGGACTTTGCCATCCCAATATTGGGGATCTGTGTTCTGACTGTTGCTTCTGATCATAGAGATGCAAAAAGGCAGGCAGATATTGTTGCTCCACCTCCCCACATTATTGAAACCCCCCACCTCCTCCTCAGGCTGAAGGTATATCCAGGGGATTTAATGGCCTGGAGAACTTTTTCTTTCCCTCTTTATTTTTCTCTTTTCTACTTTGAGGAGTCAGACATTAAAGACTAGGTCATTCAAAAGCAACTGCATATATATAGGGTAAATCAAAAGGTGACCTTGCATGCCCAGGGAAAGACACAGGCTTAGAAAAGACCTGAGAGACCCTAAGTTTACCTCTCAAGTTGATTGTTGGCACTGAGGCAGCCTATAACAATAAAAAATATATAATCAATAAGCAAAAACAATAACAAAAACAGCAATCCCAGAGAAGAGGGAGAATATAATTTTCAGTTACCTCAGTATGAGATTCAAATATTTAGTTTTCAGTAAAAAAACACAAGACATACAAAGAAACAAGAAAGTATGGTTCATTCAAAGAAAAAATTAAGCTAACAGAAGCTGTCCATGAAAAAGACCTGATGTCAAATCTACTAGACAAAGAGTTTAAAACAGCTGTCTTAAAGATACTCAAAGAGGTAAAAGAAGATGTAGAGAAAGTCAAGAAAATGATATATGAAATGAATGTATGAATAAAGAGATAGAAAACCTAAAAGTAACCTAAAAAAATTCTGGAGCTGAAAATACAATAACTGAAATAAAAATTTAGTAGAGGGATTCCAAGGCAGGTTTGAGCAGGCAGAAGAAAGAATCAGTAATCTTGAAGATATCATGATGGACATTATAAAATCTAAAGAACAGAAAGAAAAAAAATTAAAGAAAAGTGAGCAGAGCCTATAGAAGCTGTGGGACATTAAATGAACCAATGTATGCATTGTAAGAGTTCCAGAAGGAGAAGAGAGAGAAAAGACCAGAGAGAATACTTGAAGAAAGAATGGCTGGAAACTGAAGCTCAAATTTGATTAAAGACATGAATATAAATACCCAAGAAGCTCAACAAACTCCAAGTAAGATAAACTCCTAGAGACCCACACTGAGATGCATTATAATCAAGCTTTCAAAAGCCAAGGCCGAAGGGAGAATCTTAAAAGCAGCATGAGAGAAGTGACTTCCCACATCCAAGGTATACTTATTGCAATTTATATTTGTAACTTCACATTTTGTTTTTTATATAATTTAGGAGATTAAGGCAACTAAAAGCATTATTAATTTAATCTTTTGGACACACAATATATAAAGATATAATTTTGTGACTTCCACAATTGAAATATAAATTCATTTTTTTTTTTTTTTTAAATTTTTATTTTGTCAATATACACTGTATATGATTATTATGGCCCATCACCGACACCTCCCTCCCTCCTCCCTCTCTCCCCTCCCCCCCAAGAATGTCTTTTCCGTTTGCTTGTTGTAATAACTTCATGAAAGTATAGTTGTTATATCTTCTTCCCCGCCCCCCCCCCGATTTTTTTTTTTTGTGTGTGTGTGTGTGTGCATGTGGGGGAATTGATTTGTTTTTTTTTTTTTTTTTTTAGCTCCCACCAATGAGTGAGAACATGTGGAATTTCTTTTTCTCTGCCTGACTCGTTTCACTCAGTATTATTTCAAATTGTAGTGTTACAACTTTGGGATGTTAAATGAAATCCCCATGCTAACCATAAAATGTAGCTATAGAATATATACCCCCCACATAGGAAAGGAATTTAAATGCTTCAATACCAAAAATCTACTAAACACAAAAGAAGATGGTAATTCAGGAAATGAGGGACCGAAAAAAAAAAAAAAAAAAGCATACAGAAAACAAATAGGAAAATGATAGAAATAAGTCCTTACTTACTTATCAGTAATTAAATGTGAATGGATTAAGCACTCCAGTCAAAAGACAGAGACTGGCAGAATGAATAAAATACATGATCCAAATATATACTGTATACAGGAAACTCATTTTAAATTCAAATGCAAATAGATTTAAAGTGAAAGGATGGAAAAAGATATTCCATCAAATAGTAACCAAAAGAGAGCAGGGAATGCTATACTAGCATCAGACAAAGTAGTCTTTAAGTCAAAAAAGATTACAAGGGACAAAGAAGGGCATTATATATTAATAAAAGGTTCAATACAGCAAGCAGATATAACAATGCTAACAATTTGCACACCTAAGAATAAACCATCAAAATTCTCATATAAGGTGAAGCAAAAACTGACAAAATTGGAGGAGGAAATACAGTACTACAATAATAGTTGGAGACTTCATTTTCAATAAAGGATAAAACAACCAGACAGAAAATAAGAAAGTGGAATACTTGAACAACACAATAAACCAGTTAGGTTTAAAGATATATACAGAACACTCTACCCAACAACAATAGCATACACATTCTTCGCAGTTGCAAGTGGAACACTGTCCATGTATTTGACCGTAAATTATGTCTCAGTAGGTTTAGAAAGATAAATATCATGCTGTCTTTTCTGATTGCTACAGGATGAAGTTGAAAATCAGTAACGGAAGTAACACCTGGACTGACCAGGTGGCTCAGTTAGAGCGCCACCTTGCAGCACTGAGGAGAAGGGTTTATATCTTCATACTGGTCAGCCACAAAAAAAAAAAAAAAAAAAAAAAAAAAAAAAAAAAAAAAAAAAGAAAAAAAAAAAAAAAGAAGGCTAGCCAGTCAATACACTTGGGAAAGCATGGTGCTGGTAATACCAAGGTCACAGGTTCAAATCCCCATACAGGCCGGCTGCCAAAAATAAACAAAAGGATGTAAAACTGAAAAATTCACAAAATAGAGGAAGCTAACCACCACACTCTTAAACAACCAATGAATCAAAGAAGAAATCACAAGGAAAATTAGAAAATACTTACAGATGAATAAAAATGGAAACATAACATATCAAAACTTATGGACACAACACAAACAGTACTAAGGTGAAAATTTCTAGTTAAATATGCTCACATTATAAAACAAGAAATATCTCAAATCAACAGCTTAACTTTACGATTTATGGAACTAGAAAAAGAAGAACAAACTAAAGCCAAAGCCAGCAGAAGGATGAAAACAATAAAGATCAGAGCAGAGATAAATGAAATAGAGAATAAAAAAATAGAGAAAAATCAATAAAATCAAAAGTTGATTCTTTGAAAAGATAAACAAAATTAACAAACCTAGATGGATTAAGAAAGAAAGAAAAAACTCAAATCACTAAAGTCAGAAATGAAAGTGGGAACATTACTACTGATTTAGAAAAAATAAAAAGTATTGTAAGAGTACTATAAACAATTGTATTACAAAAACCTTGGAAAACCTAGATGAAATGGACAACTTCCTCAAAACACAAAGCCTATCATAACTCAATCATGAAGAAATAGAAAATCTGAATAGACCTATACCTAATAAGAAGATTTAATTAATATTCAAGATCCCAACAAAGAAAAGCTCTGGACCTAACGGCTACACTGGAAAATTCTATCAAACATTTAAAGAACTAACACCAGTACTGTCCAAACGTTTTCAAAAAAGTAAAGAGAATGGAACATTTTACAAACTTATTCAGTGAGGACAGCATTACCCTGATACCAAAGCCAGACAAAGACACTACAAGAAAACTACAGGCCAGTATCTCTTATGAATATTGATGCAATAATCCTCAACAAAATACTAGCAAACTGAAATCATCAGCATATTAAAGTATTATACACCATGACCAAGTAGGATTTACTCCTGGAATGCAAGAATGGTTCAACATATGAAAATCAATGTAATATGTCACATTAATAGAATGAAGGAAAAACCCACATGATTAACTCAATTGATGCAGATAAATCATTTGACAAAATTCAACACCCTTTCATGGTAAAAACACTCAACAAATTAGGAATGAAGGAAACTATCATATCACAACATAATGAAAGCCATAATTTTAAACGTATAGCAATAATCATACTCAATAGTGAAAGGCAAAGCTTTTACTCTAAGATCAGGAACAAGGAAAGGATGTCTGGTTTCAGCACTTCTATTCAACATAATATTGGAAGTTCTAGAAAGAGAATTAGGGAAGAAAAAAAAAAAGGCATCCAAATTGGAAATAAAGAAGTAAAAGTATTTCTATTTTCAGAGGAGATGGTCTCCTATGCAGAAAACCTAAAAGATCACATACACACACACACATACACACATATACACACAACTGTTTGAACTAAAAAATGAATTCAGCAAAGTTGCAGGATGCAAAGTCAACATGTAAAAACCAGTTGCATTTCTGTTTTTTTTTTTTTAATATGATAGACTTTATTTTTATAGCAGTTTTAGGTTCACAGAGAAGTTGAGCAAAAAACACAGACAGTTCCAATACCCCTGCCCCTATACACAAAGTTTCTCTTATTATTAACATCTTACATTAGTGAAATAGATTTGTTATAATTATAAACCAATATTGATACATTTTTATTAACTAAAGTTTACATTAGGGTTTACTCTTTGTGTTGTACAGTTCTATAGGTTTTGCCAAATGCATAATGTCATGTATTCACCATTATAGAATCATACAGAATATTTTCACTATCATAAAATTCCTGTTTATCCCTCTCTCCTCCCCTAAAACCCTGACAACCACTGATAGTTTTCCCCTCGTTACATCAAACATTTATTATTTCTTCGTGTTGGAAGCATTCTAAATCCTCTCTTCTAGCTAATTGAAAGTATACCATAAATTATTGTTAATTATAGTCACCCTACAGTGCTATAAAGCACAATAGATCTTATTTCTCCTATTTAGCTGTAATTTTGTACCTATTAACCAACCTCTCACTATCCCTCCTCCTCCCTATTTTTCCCATGGTGGTAACCACTGTTCTGTTCGCTACTTCTATGAGATCAGCTTTCTCAGCTTCCACATATGAGTGAGGACATGTTGTTTCTCTTTCTGTTTCTGGATTATTTCAGTTGAATTTCTGTATGTTAACAATAAATAATTTGAAAAGGGAATTATGAAAACAGCTCCATTTACAATAGCACCGAAAACAAACAAACAAAAAACCCCAAAATACTTAGGAATTAACTTAACCAAGATGGTAAAGAACTTGTACAGTTCAAAGTATAAAACATTGCTGAAAGAAATAGAAGAATACACAAATAAATGGAAACACATCGCCTGTTCATGGACTGGAACACTTAATATTGTTAAAATGTTAATATACCCAAACTAATCTTCAGATTCAATGCAATTGCTATCAAAGACCCATTTTTTAAAAATTTCAGAAATAGAAGAACCCACCCCAAAATTCATATGGAATCTCAAAGGATCTTGAATAGCCAAAACAATCGTGAAAAAGAACAAAGCTGGAGTATTCACAGTTCCTGATTTCAAAACTTACTACAAAGCTACAGTAATCAACACCAGTATGGTACTGGCGTAAAGACAGACATATAGACCAATGGAATAGAAGGGAGAGCCCAGAAATGCACCCTTGCATATAGGATCAAATGCTTTTTGACAAAGATGCCAAGACCATTCAATGAGGAAAAACATTCTTTTCCACAAATAGTGCTGGGAAGACTGGATATTTCAATAAAGTTGGATACTTATCTAATGCCATAAACAAAAATTAACTCAAAATGTATCAAAGACCTAAATGTAAAACCTAAACACATAAAACTCCTAGAAGAAAACATAGGCAAAATCTTTATGACATTGGACTTGGCAATGATTTCTTAGATTTGACATCAAATGCACAGGCAATGAAAGAAAGAATAGACAACTGACTTTATGAAAATTAAAAAAAATATATTATGCATTAAAAGACAGTATTAGGCCAGCCCGTGGCTCATTTGGTAGAGTGCGGTGCTGATAACACCAAGGCCACGGGTTCGGATCCTATATAGGGATGGCCGGTTTGCTCACTAGCTGAGCGTGGTGCTGACAACACCAAGCCAAGGATTGAGATCCCCTTACCGGTCATCTTTAAAAAAAAAAAAAAAAAAAAAAAGACAGTATTAACAGAGTAAAAGGCAAGCCACAGAATGGAAGAAAATATCTGGAAATCATATATCTAGAATTAATATCTAGAATATACAAAGAACTTATAAAACTCAAGAACAGAAATACAAACAACTCAATTCAAAAATGGGCAAAGTACTTGAATAAACATTTCTCCAAAGAAGATATACAATGGCTAATAGGGCATGAACAGATGTTCAACATCACTAGTAAGTAGCAAAATGCACTTAAAATTACAACGAAATGCCACCTCAGACCCATTAAGATGATGGGTATTTAAAAAAAAACCCAAAAACCAGAAAATAACAAATGTTGTCAAGGAAGTGGAGAAATTAGAGCCTTGTGCATTGCTGGAGGGAATGTTAAATTGTGCAGCCACTATGGAAAACAGTATGGAAGTTCCTCAAAAAATTAAAAATAGAATTACCATATGATCCCACAATTTCACTTCTGGGCAAATACCCAAAAGAAATGAAAGCAGAGACTTGAAGAGATATTTGTATACCCATGTTCATAGCAGCATTATTCACAATAGCTAAAACATGGAAACAACACAAGTGTCTATCAGTGGTTGAGTGGATAGGCAAAATGTGATATAATCATACAGTGGAATATTATTCAGCCTTAAAAAGGAAGGAAATTCTGGTACATTCTACAACATGAATGGACCTTGAGGACATTATGCTAAGTGAAATAAGCTAGTCACAAAAATAAAAAAAATGCATGATTCCATTTATATAAAGCACTTAGAGCAGTCAAAATCATAGAGACAGAAAGTAGAATGGTGGTTGCCAGGGGCCGAGGGCAGCAGGAAATGGGGAGTTATTGTTTATGGGTATAGAGTTTCAGTTTTACAAGATGAAAGGGGTTATGGAGATGGATTGTGGTGGTGATTACACAACGTTATGAATGTATTTGACACCATTGAAAAAATGGTTAAGATGATAAATTGTATGTGTATTTTATCACAATTTAAAAAATTGGAAAAAGAAGTTTTGGGAAGAGTGAACAGGGAAAATACAGGGACAAAAATGATCGAAGATGTAATAGAAGAAAATTATCCAGGTTAAAAAAAGACACAAGTCTGTAATTTGAAAAAGCCCATAAAGTGCTGAATGGGGTGACTGAGAAAAAGCCCCACCTGGATTTAGAAATTCAGAAATTTAAAGCCTTCATAAGGGTATGGAGACAAATACTATTTATTTCTCTAGCGAATAACATTGTGAAGATCATGACATTGTAAATGCTGCTTGTTTTCCAGCATCAATGAATCACCCATAGATAAGATTTTAAAGATTAATTATAGATATACAGCAACGAAGGTAAATATGATCAGAGTCCCCACATTAACCCGCAGGGCTGGGCACTGTTCTCAAAGGAGGCAGCAGTGCAGAGGCCCTGAATGTTAAAAACCTCGATGATGGAAAAGTAAGGATGCAATGGACAAAGGGTGGCGGAAGGAGGAATGGAGATGGGGCAGTGTTGGGACAACAGGCAGGGCAGGAAGTTGAAGTAAGAAATAGAGGTTTGACATATTATTGAACAATTTATACTGTAACCTATAGAAGAGATAAAAGATTGTGTGAAGTGTGTGTGTGTGTGACACACACACACATAAAACTCGGGAGAGAGAAGGAGAGATGGGGAGCAGTGTGTGTACTAAGAACCTTGTACTGAGAGTCAAAAAATACTACCTACACTTGATTAATCAGAAAATAGAAATATAAACGAATCAGTGGAGAACAAAGAGAAAACTGCCAGAATGAAAAACAGAAAGTGGGAAATGAGGTAAGTGACAGGGGGTGGGGAGGGAAACATTACTTTCAATTTCATTTGCATTTGTTTAGTATGTGTTTATATTATTTTGTAACAATAATGAAAGTAATAACAAAATTAGGTCTTTTTTTTCTTTTTTAACCACGTCATCATTGTACAATCACTCAGTTGCCTAGTGACTTTCCAGAGGGGCATATGCAAATCATACACAAGGCAAACAGACCCTAAACCACTTCAGGACCACTTGTACCTTATGTTTTCTTTGACCCTAAAGAAGTTGAGGCATGGGATGCTATTTTGTATTATAATTTTGTGGACAAATAATCAATGCACCATATTTCCCATCTCTTTTTTTCCCTTTGGATATTGGTTAATTTGTCTATCTCAGATATAATCCCCTACTAACTCTTCTAGATCTTTATTACATATTAATTCCTTCAATATAAAACATATATTTTGTTTAAGCCTCACAAGAATTCTGTGAAAATTCAGGGTGTGTGTTACTTTCTCCGTTTTGCAGACAGAATTAGGCGAGGTTAACTTGTCTGGGGTCACTAAGAAAGGGAAAGAGCCAGCACTAAGTCTTCCTTCCCCAACCCTACATGGTTTCTTAAGGTCGGGGGTGGGGGATGAATAATATTGAAACACACAGGCAGCACTTTAAAAATGTAAAACACACACTACCGAGGAGGAAAAAGGAGGCACCAGAAACAGGAAGTCCTTGTGAATGCCTCAGCTGTAACCTTCCTCACCCCGAACTCTTATTCAAGTTGAACAATATAGAAGTTAAAAATGTGCCCCACAGAAAAAGCTATTGAAGGGCACTGCAAAAGTAAGAAGAAACAAGTTGGAGGAAGAAAAGCAAAAAAGCGTTCCTTAAAATATAGAATTCCATTTAATGGTTGTGCTTGCTTATGTTCTATAAAGTGTCTAAAATTAAAATTGAAAATGGGTTGTAATGGAGATGTTTTAAAATAGTGTGTGATTAATCTCCCCACTCTACTCCTGACAATTAGCCTTTTTTCCTATGCTCAATATCAGTGTCGAAGTGGTAGGAGGGCGGGGGGTG
>NW_007726381.1:692956-695580 GCF_000696425.1 Galeopterus variegatus | reverse complement strand
GGGTTAAGTGGGAAGGGGTAGAATAAAAAATGTAGCATCTTTTAATGCCATTTGAATTTGTTTAATATATGCATATATGGAGAGGGTTAATTAAACCATAGTAAGAAAAGCCCAGACCAATGGGTCCTTTTCCATAATGTTGTCTGATTAGCACAGAAGATTTTTAGGGGAGCAAAGCTATTTTGTATAATAGTGTAAACAGTGAATACATGACAATATGCATTTGGCAAAACTAATAGAACTCTGCAACACGAAGAGGGAATCCTAATGTAAAACTCAGTGAACAATATTATATCAATATTGGTTTATAATTGTAACAAATGTACTGCACTACTGTAAGATGTTAGTAATAGAAACTGCGTGAGTGTGTGTGTGTGGGTGTCATCTGGATACCCATTCCTGCTCAATTTCTCCGTAAACCTAAAACTGTTGTAAAAATAAAGTTTATTTAAAAAAAAAAAGTAAAGCTAAAATTCTACTAGAGGACTCCAACTCTAATCAGGAGTTCCAGGGCATGCTCTGCTTTTGTTTTGTTTTTCTATTAGAGTTTGGAAGCTCTGCCTTCACAACAGAGAACCCTTGACTTAAACTGAATATAAAATTTTTTAGCAACCGAGGTTGCCGCACATTCCCTTTTTTCTGGTTCACCTGACATCCGCGTGAATGTTTGATGAACTTTGTCCAAATTCTGGCTCTTCCCACATTGATTCAGTTTCTATCCGCTAGAACAAGGTGACCTGCCAAGCTGGAATGGAGAAAATGTGGTGACTCAGAAAGTTTTTTCTGTGATTTCTAAACAAGTTAAGTATAAAGACCAGCAATAAGAGTAATATTGGCAACCTCGTTATCAGTTTATAGTGAGGCAGTCTCTCTTCCTTCCTCCCCTCCCCACCCATCCCCCTGTCATCAAACCCTCACCCAAGAGAAACAATCTACAAAGCTTTTAAAGAGATATTTTCGGGTTTGAGTGTTGGTATTTAATCTTGAAATCACTTTGGATTCGGGGTGCTTAACCAAATTGTTACTGAAATATACTCTTTTTCTTGACAAATACCATCGCAGGTAATGTAAGGACTTCTTTCATGGATACCTAGTCATAAACAAATTCAAATTTAATTTAACTTAAAGCCTTCACTGATTGTTTTAATCTCAATGACATATAGAAGTGTGTTTGGGCCAGGAATAAACATATCACTTGCATTTAATTGGCATGATAATATATATATAATAAAGAGTTATATAACTTTCATTGCATCTCCATTTATCAAATACACATGAAAAATAATGAAGCTTGTTTCTTCCATAGATCTTAGTGTCTCTCAACAAAATGGACAATCAATAACTGTTAGAACAGCACAGTTCTATTACTTTTAAAACTCTATAGTGAAATTAACAGTAATATTTAAAAAAATCTCAATGTGACTTTATTACAGCCCAGAGAGTACAAATTTAAGAAAAGGGGAGAGAAGAAAGTAATCCAATATTTTTTCTGTATTAAATATCTCAATATGAATGTCACAGTCTTTCAGACTATTTCTTCTTCCCTGAATTGATTTGTCTTGATAATTTTGAAATACAAATTTGAACTAGTCAAGCTCATGCCTAACTCATCATTATTCCAGTTAATATCTGTCCCAATGTATTTCTCCAAAGTTTTTTTTTAGAGAAATGAAAATCCCACTGACATAGGCTTATAGCATAGATGGCTGATAATACAAAATTAATGCTACCTTTAATAGTAGCTTTGCTTTGTTACTGCCCAGCCAAAACCAACTTTTCCATATGTGCTGGCAGCTAGGAGAGGCCATTTGACTAGTTTCTCACCAATAGAATATGAGAGGAAGTGACATCCATCACTTTTGGGCCAATGTAATTAAATAGCTAGTGTAGTTTTGCATCTTCTCTCTTGTCTCTTCCATCAATTGGATGTCAATGCCCATGGCAACCTTTAAAGCCATGTATTGGAGAAGACAGCACTGCCATCAGCCTGGGTCTCTGTATGACCGCATGAAACAGATGCATTTCAGCCCCAAGAGCAGACCATGAACACGTGTACTGGACTTGAGCAAGAAATAAAATTCCATTGTATTAAGCCACTGAAATGTTGGGGTTTATTTGTTATAGGAGCTAATGTTACCCTAATATGCTGTTCATTTTTCTTATGCTCTTTAAATTTTTTTAAAAAATCTTATTAATCTCAGTATTACCTGTTAATTGCAGAAAATGATTTTATACTTTATGAAGGTCTGAAAGAACGAAATCATTGCAGCAATAGATGTTTGAAAAGAAGATTAAGGGAAATCAATATGACATTAATTGTCAAAGTTTTATTACATTTACTTTTTTTTTTTGTTCTGTATAAAAATATAACATGTTATAAATTCGTAACATAGGTGGTCACATATAGTATATGGGTAAATAGGCAAACTGTAATTTTACAGTACTGCATTTGTAAATGTTCTTTTTTTTTAATTTTTATTTTGTCAATATACAATGTAGTTAGTTATTGTGTCCCATCACCAAAACCTCCCTCCCTCCTCCCTCTCCCCCCTCCCACCCAGATGTGTCCCCTCCATTTTCTCGTTGTAAGAGCTTCAAAAAAAAAAAAAAAAAAAAAAAAAAAA
>NW_007726381.1:656153-692166 GCF_000696425.1 Galeopterus variegatus | reverse complement strand
ATGTTGCAACCCCTATGGAAAATGGTTTGGAGGTTCCTCAAACAGCTGAAGATAGATCTACCATACGACCCAGCTATCCCACTGCTGGGAATATATCCAAAGGAATGGAAATCATCAAGTCGAAGGTATACCTGTTTCCCAATGTTCATTGCAGCACTCTTCACAATAGCCAAGAGCTGGAATCAGCCCAAATGTCCATCACTGGATGAGTGGATACGGAAAATGTGGTACATCTACACAATGGAATACTACTCAGCTATAA
This sequence comes from Galeopterus variegatus, assembly GCF_000696425.1. Lineage (NCBI taxonomy): Eukaryota > Metazoa > Chordata > Mammalia > Dermoptera > Cynocephalidae > Galeopterus > Galeopterus variegatus. The sequence goes on along the minus strand of NW_007726381.1, from coordinate 691,904 downwards.
ATACATTTACTTTTAAACACTGAAAAAATGTCAAGTTAAGTTCACAGTGTTTTACTCTTGTAAGTCTAGATAGAATATCATTTTATCTTTCTCACACATGAGCTTGACATCCTCTTACCAACTCTTAGAATGAGTATGACTGACATAGCATAGCTCACCATCCTCAAAAGTCTTTTAGGAGATGACTTCCAGTCAAGATGGTGGAATAGGTGGTTCCCAGTGTCACTCTCTCCTGCAAATCAACTAATTTATAACTATTAATAAGCAATGTCAGCCAAGCGGGGACACTATAACTCAGGGGAAGAGGAGGAGAGACCTATAGAGTGCATGAAGGCCAGAGAAGCCACGATGAATGAAAGATAAAACCTCTCTGATTGTTTTGAGCCCCAGCCTCTTCCAGGCTGGAGCTGCTGAGTGCTCAGGACAGGAGCCGGCAAAAGCAGCAACTGTGCCCTTTGGATGAAGTTGCATGGAAGCAGCAAGGGAGAAGAGGGCCTTGGTGGCCCCCAGGCCAGCAAGACCACTAATACGGTTCCCATGGACCCACAAAGGAACGAGGAGCCATAAAAACTGAAAAAAAGGAGCCACTCAGAGGCCGGTGAGTCATTGCAAGGGACAGGCACACAGTCCATCCCATGGGAAATGTTTGCAGCACAGGTGGTGGCGGAGACGGGTCCACCAGGAGAACACTGGGGCACAGCAAGGAAAGCTGATCTGCCCCCCAATCAGCAGGGCACCACTCAGAGGAGACTGGTCAGGAATATAGAATTTCATGGAGTGCAGTTTGATGAAAAGACTCAGGCTCAGACCAGTGTTTCTACACAACCCAGATGCATTGGATTTCACTAAACCCCGAAGTCCTATAAAGTCAACCATTAAAACCTGAGCTGCACAAAAAGCCTTCCCCAGGGAATCAGCAGCAAAGCAGCAATTTAGCTCAACCACAGAGCTCAAGTACTGATTCCCACAGGAAGTTCCCCTACTTTAGAAGTAAGCAAAGGACAACAAATTAGTCTCAGTGCAGAGTTGTTTTTTTTTTTTTTTTTTGTCTTTTTTCATGTCCGGCAATGGATCGCAACCCTCAGTGTCGCGCCCGTACTGGACCGGGACCGGCAACGGGATCGCAACGGGGTTGTGCCCGCACCTCGCTCAGCCAGTGAGCAGGAACCGGTCTGTATGTGGGATCCGAACCCTCGGCGGGAGCGCCCCCGCGCTCACAAGCGGCGCACTGTAGCAGTGCGCCACCGGGCTGGCCCTCAGTGCAGAGTTTAAGTGGTGGGAACAGCAATTAATCCAACACAGAACTGAAAGAAAAAACAGAGTACTCACAACCAGAGACAAAGTTTGATATTAACTAGTAAAGGTCTCTTTTCACCAAAGAATGCCTATAACACGTAGAAGGACTGGAAGTCCCATGGGTTACCAAGCCAGAAAGGGGGGACAACCAGGCACACTGCCAGCACCACAGGGCCCACCTGGGGTCCTGAGGTATGGAGCCAGGGACCAGACTTTCTGCTCACAACCAGGCACACCACCATCAACACCACCAACTAGGTAAGGAGCATGCCAAAATATCACCTCCATGTGGGTGGCCCACCACAGCCACCACAATAACCACAGCTGCCACAAAAGCAGCTAGATGCCACAACCACCATGCAGATGGTCTGCCAACTGCTGGAGTGCATTGACACAAGGAGAGTCATTAGCAGAGACCAAAGAAAAGAAGAGGATGTCTCTCTCCACAAGGCCCTTTCCAAAGTGACAGAAGCAGTATCTGCTCTATGATAATATTGGGGGACCTGAACAGACCTCTCAGCATTGGACAGATCATATAGGCAATAAATCAATAGAGTAACCATTACACTTTCAGATGAAGAGAAGAAATCTAGGGTAATTGAAGGGGGAAGGGGAGATGGAGAGGAAGATAGGGAGGGACTAGACAAGGGGCATAAAGAATAAGTATGATTTGTAACAATATATATGCTAGTAATATTGACTTGATCAACATACGTCAATGTTGAACCCCCCAAAATATGTATAATCAATTATGATTCAATTAAAAAAAAAGTCCTTTAGGATTACATTGTTCACATCTGACTCAAGAGAATAAACACATGAACTCACATTGAGGTCTTGGTGATGTAGTCTATATGTTTACTTAATAGAATTTCATGAAACACATCCTTCGAATAGAACTAGGCCCAAGGTTCTACACCAAACTTCTCCTGTCATCAGATAAATCTCAAACAATTAGTATAACTAAAATTTTGCTGGTATTATAGGCAATACAGTTTGCTTGTCAGGTAAATGACAGAAATTCCAAGTTTTTTACAGTCTATATTTGTTTTTAAAAAATGTTTAAGGTGGTTAATAAAGTGCAGTCATGAACCTCATAATAATGTTTTGGCCAATGATGGACCACATCGACGATGGTGGCCTGTAAGATTATAATGGCAATACCACATAGCCTAGGTGTGTAGTAGGCTGTGTCACCAAGGTACACTCTATGATGTTCACACAATCACAAATCACCTAACAACATATTTCTCAGAAGGTATTCTTGTTGTTAGGTGATGCATAACTGTATATTATTATTAATATTTTCTTCCTTTAGAAATTATTTTCTCAGTGATATGTACACTCAGAAGATGCTGGAACCTCCCCTTGGGCAAAATGTTGAATACTACAGATGAAGACCTTTCACAATGAGATGCACGTGTCTTTCACCTAAAAAGAGCTGGTTATCAAGAATAGTGAAGGGTCCAAGATTTTACCCTACTCTAATTTAATAATTTAACTTACCACAGTTTCACAGATGCTGGCAGAAGACACAAGACTCCTACTTTAGAGACAAAGGACATTATTAGGCACAGGAAGCAGCATGAATTTCATGTTTACGTTGATTCTCACTTGCCTGAAATTCCACCTGTTTGTTATGGCGGGGTTGAGGGGAATACTGCACATGCAGTGGTTTTCTGTTGCAGCTGAAACACTCTGAATTTAGCGAACCTGAATCTTTTCCTGGGAAATAAGCAAACCTGCCTGATGTTTGTTCTAGAGGGAGCCATTATCTGTATTATAATAGACAATAAGCAAAGGTGCCTTCTAATCCAGAGGGATACCCATCTTTATCTTCCAAGGTTGTTCACTCTGCAAATAGTCTTGAAAAAATAAAGCCATTCAGTGCCTCTGTTCTGCATTCATAAAATTAAAAGATCCATGGAGAATTGTCTCCCAACACTGGTAACCATTGATGTGGTATGATTCCAGGAGATTGGCTAATGTATGAAATTCTACTTATCTTAATTTCATCCCTTCGGGAGATAATTTTTATATGCACCCTACATTTTTCTTATAGCACCTTCCCTCCAACGCAGTACCCAGAGTTGACCACCAGTGTCCTCCAGTGACTGTTCTCAGCAATCAGGGTGACTTGACCCATTACGATTTTTGTTCTTGCCCTCTTTTTATTTCCATTTTCTTTATTCTCTGGAATATATTAGACAATGAACTTTCCAAGCATTTTGATACTTTCCTCAAGCTTTTCTTCTCTCTGAGCATATGGCTTGAGTTAGTTGAGGACATGAGGCATATTAGCATCCATATTTCCTTTGTTCTCTTTTTAAAAATGGGCTCTAGACCCATTTCATTTTCCTCTCCTTGTGTATAGAGTGAGTTATAGTAGAAGAAACGAGGTCTGAAAACAGATGGGAAAACAAAATCTAGGGTGCAGGTACAGAAGTAGGAACATTGGAAATAGGAAACAACCCAGCTGCATCTTTAATCGCTTTTACAATATTGGCTTTCCAATCTCTGTCTGTAAACACACACACACACACACACACACACACACACACACACACACACACACACACACACACTCGTCTTGTTTGTCAATTGTCTTACTGAATATATTGGTCCATTTCCATTACTTATGACAAAATACACAGAACTGAGTATTTTATAAAGAAAACAAAGTTTATTGCTTATAGTTTTGGAAGCTGGGAAGTCCAAAGTCCAGGGAACGTATCTGGTGAAGGTCTTGGTGGTGGCAACAGTGACCCAGGGGTCTCACATAGCAGAAAATGGCAGATTAGAGAGAGAGAGACTAACCTCTCATGTGCTCTTCTTTTAAAGTCCTTGGAATCATGCCCATGACCACCATTTTTAATCCATTCACTACTGCATGGTCCTACAATCTAATCACCTCTTCAAGGACCCACCTTTCAATTACCATAATAGGATTTCCCACCCTCAACAGTTACGTGGGAATTGAGCTTCTAATATATGAACTTTGGGGACACAATTCAATCAATCCACAGCACTGAATATGCTTTATTAAGCTTATATCAGGAATTATATGTATTCTTTATAACCTAACATGGGCAAATATTTTATAACTTCCTTTCTTTTATTTAACAGATATGATTTTACTCACAATTTTAATTCCAGGTAAAGTCAGGGTAAATAACTTTTTCAAGTAAAGATAATTCAGTCTCTTGTGAGTGAACTCTCTAACTTTCAGCACTTATACAACATGCAGGGGGAGGTTGAACCCATTCTCATGTGACAGGAGTTGGAGCTTCTCTCTTCCAGATTCTTGATGTTCTTTGCTAGAGAGGACTTGGTTTGGTCCCTAAGGGCCCCATAGTACTGGTATCCTCTCAGATGTGGCTAGCTCTGCCTAAGGTTGTTGAATATTTTGCTGGTACTGACTTCTAATGTCTTGATTCCTGCCAGTTGCCTCAAGTTGTGAGCTTCCTATGCGGTGTGGTCTCCTTTTCCTAATCTAGAGTCCTTTCTAGGTCCTTGTGGCATCTCCACATTTACCCAATGGGCCTCACAAGAGATCCACGGTCTCTGGCATGCCTTGCACAGGCTGCGAGAGGACTGGGGCACCCAAACAACTGACTTCATAATCCCTGCTGTACAGCTCTTTGGCTTATTGACAGAAGCAGAGCATCACCCTCTCATTTAACCTACTTCAGCTGTCTATGGGCATTTCGAATTATCTCCTTCTCTCTCTTTGGCCAGGGATGGAGATGACAACGTGGCTGTTCTAGTTCTGAGAAGGGAACCAGGCACCTCTTTAGTTTAACTGCATCCTCTCTGAAGCTTGTGCCTTCCTTTCATGGCAAAAGACTTTCTTTTTCTTCCTTCTTCCAAATGAGCATATCTCTTGTATCATATAGGTCATCTCTACGCAGTGGCTAAAAGTCCATCAGGCCTACATCCTTATATGGGAATTGGAATTTAAGGGATTTAGAAAAACCTTATCTCTTTAAACAAAGCCTCAGTTTGAAGAATCTTATTTAGGATTCAAAAAATCTAATCTTGCAAATCAAAAGCTGAACATGATCACCTTTTTATCTTGCATTCCTGATTTAATTCTAAGCCTCTCTAGGTTAATGGCCAAGGTTCCAATAGCTGAAGCAGGGAGAGCGTTATATACAATGAAATATGAGAAAGAAAAGGACATGTCAATATGTTTTAAAATATTCCCATAACAGAAACTGGCTCTGGCCAACTTAATCAAAGGAAACCTATTGGAAGTGTATCAGGGTCCCAGAAATATCACCGGGAGGGTGAGGGATAAGTGTGGGAATGGGCAGGAGTTTAGGATGGTCCAGAGTATCCAGAGGTAGGAAACACAGCAGTGTGGATAGGATACCACGATTTAAGATGCCAAGGCCGAGAGCACCAGTGGCTGAACTTAGCTGTGAGCTTACTCTCTGCCCTTACCAGAGGTGGGAGACATGGCATCTGTCAGCTTCAGCGTCCATAGGGTTACAGCACCTGGATTACTCCATCACCAGAGCAACAAATGCTGGCGGTGGGTTTTGAAGGTTGGTCAACCTCTAAAGAGGAAACTAGGGTGCTGTTAAGAAGTCATTCTCAGGAAGCCCTGAATGACAAATACATATACCCTAAATGAAAGCAAGGAAAAGGTGGCAGGAAGGGCTCAGAAACAGAAGGAGAGAATCTAAAAATGTTCTCCTTCTTTGTGCTTCTGTCAAGGATAGGTGCAGCTCTGGGCTTTGATGCATGACCTTGGCCTTAGCACACTTTCCCCTGCTTTTCTCTGCTGCTCTGCTTCATTCTTCTTCTCTGGAGGCTGCTTTCTCTCCTTCTGTGTGTAAATGGCCCCTCCACAACACCTGAGTTCACAGGTCCCCCATTCAAGTCAAGTGCCGATTTACCAGAGCCTCTTCTTTCCAATTCTAAACTTCAAAGAGAACAGATTTGATTGGAGCAGCTTGGTGTAATCACACCTAATGAGCCGCGGATGCAGGAGGAATGGATGGGTGCAAAGGCTTATGTGGCACCAACACTCCAATGGGTGCTTTGAGGCTGTCAATGGTTCTTAGAGAGAGGAGAATGGGGCTGAAATTGCTTTTGCAGGCTGAGTACACCATAACTGATTTTACTAACCCCTCGTGTTGAATATTCTTTCATCCTCATTTTACCCTTTTCCTTAGTAAGAAAATTTGTGGTTTAAAAAATCCTTGGAGCTATTTCACATTTTTTCACCTTATGATTAATTCTCATAAGTGGAATTACTGGTGCAAAGAATCAGTACATTTTAGAGCTTTTGATGTATATTGAAATTATCTTCCAGAAAGTTTGTGCCAATTTATGTCATCTCCAGCTACTTAGAAGTACCAGTTTTCCTGCACTCCCACCTGGGTGTGTTAATTTGCTTATTAGATGTATTAAAATAGTTCAGCGCCTTAATTTACATATCTTTAATTCCAAATAAGGGTGAGTCTTCTTCATAAGTAGATCATCCATTGTGTATCTTCATGTCTTTCACATATTCTTTCACTATTATTATCTTGATCTTTATCTTATTGATTTATAAAGACTGTTTAGTTATAAAAGATAGCAATTCTTTGTCATATACGTCACAAATATCTCCCCTGGCATGTGAGGTTTTATATCTAGATTTTTAAGTTGTAGCTATGAAGTAGTTTTTTTTAAATTTATGATTATATAATGTAACTAAATCAAAATGTGGGCGAGGGGCATTCTTCTTTATAGAGTTACTGGATTTTTTTATTCTACATGGAATATGGTGATCTTTTGTTCTACCTTCTGCCTTTAGAAAATAGGGTGGCTGTTGGCCAAAGCCACAGGAAGTGAAGGCAGAATAAGGCTGGAACTTTATACACAAATGATGTTATTGATTTGATGACAGATTTGGTCACATAAACCCATGATATAGTTGCTCTACACTCATTTATTTTGCTAATTAAGGATGGGATAAGAAAGAAATGAAGGCTCTTAATGCAGCATCAATTGTCAGCATGTTGTCTGTGGGTCTCTGCTTCTAAATCTCCCTTCAGTTTTCCAGATTGATTTTCAGAAGTCAAGATTTTGTTGAGAGCTGACCAGAATTAACTTGTGTGTGTTAGATAGAAGTTGGCTCAGAATCTATTGTGTCGTGGGAGGTATTACTTCTTCTTCCAAGCGATATTTGGCTGAAAGCCTGTCCATTTATGTGCTGTGAAGCTTTTCAGAGAAGAAAATTAAGTTATTTTATCTTTGGCTTTAAGGGACAAACATCTGTCTCCAAGCTCTCTAGCCCTGTCTGAGGACTGCCATTGTACATGTCTTCCTAAGCTTTATTTTCATCACCACTTGACAAATCTTATTTCATTTCTTGTTGTCCTATTCAGGGTTTACTTCTCTTGATTTTATAGACTTGTTCAGCATAAGCTGGATAGAGAAATATTATGATGAAGTAGCAATTCAATTCAAATTGCTATCAAAAGTTCACAAAGGAGAAAATGTTTAGATGTACACTGTCCAGTTTAGAACTGCTGATGACTTGTTCACCGAAAGTTTCTTCTAACTCCTTAAACACAACACATCCAAACTGTGACAGACACCCTAAGGTGACCCCCGATGAGTCCCTGCTCTTGTTTAATCCTCTCTTCTTGAGTGTGGGGAAAGCCTGTGTGTTCTTTCTAACCAGTAAAATATGACAATGGTTATACAGTATGGCAAAGGTAATGGAATGTCACTGCCTTGATTAAGTTGACAAGACGTTGTCTTAGCATGCTGCAACTAGACATTTTTCCACTGGCCTTGACGAAGCAAACAGCCATGTTATGAACTACCTATGGAGAGGACTAGCTGGCAAGGCACTGCATTTTATTTGTCTGTTTTTCTGTTGCTTATAATAGAATACCTGAAACTGGGTAATTTATAAAGAAATGAAACTTATTTCTTACAGTTTTGTAAGCTGAGAAATCTAAGGTCCAGGGGGCACATCTAATGAGGGTTTTCTTCTTGTCAAGGAGACTCTGCAGAGTCCTGTTGTGACCTGGGTATCACAAAGCAAGCATGGCATGAGTGAGACAGCTAACCTGCTCACTTGCTCTCCTTATAAAGCTATCAGAACCACTTCATGATAACCCATTAAACCATCAACCAATTTCTTTTTTTCTTTTTTTTTTTTTTTGTCTTTTTCCGTGTCCGGCAACGGATCGCAACCCTCAGTGTTGCCCCCGTACCGGACCGGGACCGGCAACGGGATCGCAACCCTCAGTGTTGCTCCCGCGCCTCGCTCAGCCAGTGAGCGGGAACCGGTCTGTACGTGGGATCCGAACCCTCGGCGGGAGCGCAGCGGCGCACTAGCGCAGTGCGCCACCGGGCCGGCCCGAACCATCAACCAATTTCTGGATTAATCCACTCATGAGGGCAGGGCCTTTAAAATTAAATTACTTCCCAAAGGCCTCACCTTTCAAATACAATAGTCAGATTTCCCATCCTCTTAACACTGTTACAATGGAGATCAAGTTTCCAACACATGAACTTTTGGGGGATACATGCAACCCATAGCAACCTCTAAGACCTGAAGGTGACCTCTAATCAACAACCAGGAAGAAGCTAAGACCCTTAGTCATATAGCCACGAAGAAATGAATTCTTTCAAAAACCTGAAAAGCCTTAGAAAAGTCGATCTTTCCCAGCCAAGCTTCCAGAGGAGACTGCAGACCAGTTGACACCTTGATTGCTGCTTGTGTGCTCCTGACAGAGGGCCCAGACAAGTCAGGCCTGGCCTGTTGACACATGGAAACTGAGGTAGGCATATTGTTTTAAATGCTAATTTTGTGGTAATTTCTTAAACAGCATAGAAAACAAATACACAAACCTAAGCTCATTCCTATCTTTCCCTAGACTCTTTTATTTTCTTTTTATCAACACAACTGTTTTTCCAATGAAATTTATCTTTGATTCCCAAAGTCAGGCAGCTACCAAATCCTGCTGATTTTATATCAAACCATTTCTTATATGATGCCACTTTTCCATCCCCCTTCCAATTTTCTGGTTTATACCCTTATAACTTCCCACCTAGACTGCTGCGAATCTTTTTCCTGACTTAGGCTTTCACTGTGCCTTTATCCTATGTAATGTTGGTATAGTACTCTACCCAAAGCTGTGCTTCTAAAACACCTTCTATAGATACCAGCCCTGGGAAATGTTTGCTATAGTGTAAGCTCCATGAGGGGAAGAAAGGTGGCTGTTTTTTTTCCACAATTGCACGCCTGATGTGAAGTAAGTATATCCCTTAGGAAATAATGAGCACACAAATCAGAACGTTTCTGGCAGAAAATCAAGAATACTGTAAAAATAGAAGCCTGATAATTTTTGCTTCAGGTTATGAGAGAGAGTGTAATAAATTATTTTTCTACTACAAGAGTTTTCAGAACCCATAAGCATCTCAGAACAGATGTGGTGTATAAGTAGAATGTCCATACATCTCACTTTAGACACCCATTTTAACTCAAAATTGTCCTGGCTGAGACAAGAAATTTAAGGTGGTGGGTGGTGGATGAGGTGTTAGTGCAGAACACTAGGTCAGACAACCAGGTGGTTTTCCTAACTCTAGCCTCCAGCACATGCTTTTCTTTTCTTTTTTTCTATAAAAGGTGACTGGTAAGGGGATCTTAACCCTTGACTTGGTGTTGTCAGCACCACGCTCTCCCTGGTGAGCTAACCGGCCATCCCTATATAGGGATCCGAACCTGTGGCCTTGGCGTTATCAGCACCACACTCTCCCAAGTGAGCCATGGGCCGGCCCCACACATGCTTTTCTTATAAATGAATTGGGAGGAAATTTAGGGACTTATGAGGCTGAATATTCTTGATTTTTTTTTTATTACTGTTTTTAAGCCATTGCAGTTTGCCAAGTCCTTTCACCCTGATTGTAAATCTCAAAGGGAATTCAATCCCATGTGTTTCTGGTTAGTTTGCACTTGAATTATCCAGAAGTTTTGTAAGAATCATTTGAAGTCCAAAAACCTTTGTGAAGCTTTTTGCTTTCTTTTCTTTCTTTTTTTTTTTTTTTCTGGTCAGAGGGAGTTGGGAGGTTAGAGGTAAAGAGGAGAAAAGGGTATTCTGAGTTAGAATCAGTATCACAAGCAAACCTCTCTAAAGTGATAAAATCCACAAAATAATCAAATTAAGTCTTAAAATATGCCACCTGTGTTATTCAAATCACTCGTTAGTGTGGCACAGTGTAATTGCCTCATTTTTGAAATTGATCTCTGCCTACAATAAATATCCACATATTTCATAAATATAGCACTTATATAATATTAGATTTAAAAATGCCTTCTGTTTTATTTTCAGATGAGAGTAGAATTATTTTAAGTGCTTGGTCAGCAGAATTCATTGGATATTAACGGAATCTCTTCCCCATTAATGAGTCACAGAGAATTTTCAAAAGCAGAAACAGTAAGGGAACATTAAGTAAGATAGGGATTACCAACGTTATGTCTCTGTCCAAAGGACTGAAAGGCTACATATTAAATTTTGATATGTGTGCAGTAATATCATCTGCTGAGGAAATGTGAAAATTAATGACCATTTATAATAAAAAAGCTCATAGCATTGTTACATTTTAAGAAGCACTGCACATGTATTGCCCCGTACAGAAATGCACACAGATTAGTGATAAGTCAGGCTCAAAAACTCCTTTTTGTCCAATTTTTTGCAAATTTTAGTGTCTCAAATTCCTAGCTGAGAGTGGTCTCCTCACCTCACTGGTTCTGCCTATTACAGGTTGTATTTGGTCCAGATTTACTCCATGAGATAACATATTTATCTGAGTAAAATGACAGATTTCATGCATAATGAGTACAATGACTTAAAATTGTGAAACTGTCTTATGAAACATTTCTTAACCTTCTGAAATTTGATGCCAGGATACACCCAGGATGTGAGCATACATCTCTCAGTTCATAGCCCTCTACTCTAGTTGGAGCCATCGCTAACTACATTCAACACCTCTTAATTTGGTACAAAGGACCTTACCGCCATCATAACAGAATTAACTTGTAATGAAATTCATGCTTTGCACATTTTATGAACAGGCCAGGATTTTATAGAACATACTTGATTCCTTTGGGGAACGTGTTTATTTTTGGGTTTCTGAGCAGATGCATTTCTGCAGTTGAACAGCAGCTTGCCAAGAAGTTTCTGAAATCTAGCCGATTTCTTATAAGAAAAACCAAAACAATGGTATAAGTTCTTGACCATCTGTTAGTGCTGTTACATAGAAGATTACTGCCTTGGTGGGAGGAAAGAGTACAATGAATTCTTAGGTGCCATTCAGTTCTAAGTTTCTGTTATTCAAGCACCTCAGATTCATTTATTATTTATCTGATGCAATTTATTGTAATAGATTATTTTGGGAGTAGCTATGCATAAGCATGTGTAGATTTGTACTATTTGATATGCATAACTAGGCTTCTCAAGGCTACTCCTGTACTCTCACTAATATCTCTTCTACTTACTCCTGATTTTCAAAATGTATTGAAAGGAGGCTGGGGGCAGGCGAGGAAATGCTTTCCATGTCACATTATAAACAAGGCTTAAAATAAAAATCCTTTAGGATGAGAATATACAGCAGTTTTAATTTTCACTAAGGTGAAAATTATTGCTATCAGAGCCCATTTGGTCAGCAAATAAGCAGACACTAGTCACCCCTGAAGGTGCGAGAAGGGACAACTCACAGGAGAAGGGCAGCCACAGAAAATAGCGGGTGGGGAACTTTACCAGCTTCTTGAGAGCTGGCCTGTCTAGCTTAAGTCTCCTAAAGTCAAAAAGGTATTCCATTCACCCTGCAACTTTAGACTTGATAGTTAAGTACCCCAAAAGGAAGAGAGTACCTATAAGTGGTTTGAGTACAACACACTCTCTCTACAAACCTTGGACTTGTCTTCATTAGGTAATAAAGGACAACAAATATTTAAGTTACCACTTAATTACATGCTACAGGGAATGCAAAGAATTACAAAAGGTTCCAGCCAGTTGAGTAACACAGACAGAAAGGGAAAGTTATCTTAGAAATAAATTTCCATCCTAATGAATTAGAAGAAACAAAAAAAGTATTTTTGTATCAAATTAAAAAAATGTAATTCTTATCAAATTTATTTTTCACAGTGTTCATATTTATTGATCCAGGGTAGACTATTGTCCAGTCAGAACAAAATTAATAGTTATAGATACTGATTTCTCATGTACCACAACAATGTCTAAGGCACAGGGCAAACTGGCTTCTGTTCTTTTCAACAGGCCATTTATGACCCTATTAGGAGATGTTTTAAGGGCTTTTCTTAGCATTTTGAACAAAATATTTGTACTCCCTACTGAAAATAGCTTAATAAGTCCCAAAGGAATCCCGTCTGCCTCATAAAGTTGCTTTTAGAGTTTTCAGTTTCTAGTCTCTTTCCTCCAAATGCACAGTGGATATATGTTCTAACCCCAAATTGAAATTTTGGAGAAATAATATGTTTCTCTTCCTACAGAGTGAACTTTTGCCTAATTCTTTCAGTAGAGGGCATTTTGCTACATTGAAATACTCAATCTATTAATCCATAATTTTAAGTGGTGAAATATAAATTAATTACTCACATTATGATTCCTAATATACTCACTATAACTTCCCTTTTCATACATAAAGATGTATGTACACTCTCTTGTTTCCATCTATATGCCAGTCTGAGAGGTCGTGCACTGTGCCTGTTGAAAGTGTGAATTCAAATTCTACCTATACCGCTTACCAGGTGTGTAACCTTCTGCAAGTCACCTAACCACCGTAATGATCCAATGTTCTGGTCTGTTAAAATTATAGTGGTGATTACCACCTAGAATTGCTGTGGGAGTAAATGAGATAGTTTGCAGCATAGCCCCCATCATGTGGAATGCTCTCAACAATTGTGAGTGATTTTTTCTTACTATTGATTAATTCTTTTCCTGGATTTTGTTAATTACATCATGTTTTTCTAAAACTGACATTCTGTTTTTGTTTAATAAAATGTAAATCTTGTGTAAGTAATAGTTATAGACTGAATGTCAATTTGTGACCAAGTTCAGGATATACTGAGACTCACCTCTATCTGGTGAATGTAGGGTATATAGACAGACAATTTAAACAATTTAGAACTTAAAATGGACATTTAGATTAATTTTTAAAATTCCCAAAATAAAACTGATTGTTACACAGTGTAATAGCAAATTTGACCCCTGAAATCTTTGAATAAATGAATGGTTATGGCTCACTGTACACTTAAGCACTTATTTCGATATATTTATTGAGATAAGTAAATACAAATAAAATGAACACTGTGGGAAACTGTGTTTGATATTTTTTTTAAAAAAACCCTCAACCCTCAAACTAACTGATTCAAATATGTAATTCATTATGCATCAAATTCTGACAAACCAAACAAGATGGAGGAAATAGGGATCATCAGTTTTTCTATCTCTACTGGGCCATTTCTATCACCATACAATATGCCGTATTATCTCCTGTCTTAAACATGTGAACATAGAAACAAAGCTTTTATTGACTCTGCTCCTCCAGCAACAACCCTATTTCTCTGACCTCTTCTTTATGACTGAACTCTCTAGGGCTGTCTTGTCCTAACAATTCCACTGAAAGCTCTCTCGTCAAGGTCATTAATAACCCCCACATTGCCAAATCCAATGTCGCTCTTTGTTTTTTATCTTTGACTCAGTTATTACTTGGCCTCTGGTCCACACCCTGTCTTATCTTTCTGATCTCTAAGCACCGGAATGCTGCAAGGTCAGAATTTATGTACTCTCTCTTCTCTCTCTATCTCCGTATCCTCATTCTCTTTATCTAAGTCCCAGATTTTAAATATCTCTATATACAGATGACCACAAATTAGATCTCCACTTCCTACCAGTCTCATGAATCACAGATTTGAGTATTCTACTGCTGTCTTCCTATGTCCACCTAAATAAAATGCAGGAATTTCAAACCTTCTTTGTCCATAACAGGACTCTTGGTTTCCTTCAAACTTTCTCTTGCTAAAGTTTTCTCCATTTCAGAGAATGGAATATATTCTTTTGATTGCTTTGACAAAAATAAAAACAAAAACAAATAAATCCAAAACAACCTTGAAGTTATCATTGTGTTTATTTTTTTCTCTCATGTTCCACATCCAGTTCCTCAGTAAATCCTTTGGCTGTACTTAAGGATTTTATATATCCAGAACTAACTACTTCTCACCACCTTCGACACTACCACTTGAGTCCATGCCACCATCGTCTCTCACCTGGATTATGGAAATGCCCTTCTATTTGTCCTTTCTGGGTCTGCCTTGTCCTCCTCTGGTTTATGTTTAGACGGTTGCCAGAATAATCTCTATAAGATGAAAGTCAGATTATGTTACCTCTCTGCTAAAACTTCCCAGAATCATCTCTTCTCACCCTGCAAAGCCAAATTCCTTAAGATGTTGTCAGTCCTGTCTGATATCATCACCATCACATGGAGGGAAATCCTACAGACAGCAGGATAGATAAATCAAATTTTCCAAGTTGAATTAGTAGAAACATGTGTTAATCTAATGATTTTAGGAGGACATGAGTCACCAAGTCATTGTAAAACAACAGATAATGGAGAGGAAACTGCAAAATGTTTACATTCTTATGGTCTTAGGAGTAAGATGTACCAATAACTTTATGAATTTGATTGAATGTAGAGTAAGATTGAGTAATACTAAGATTGAACTAAGTGATACTGAGATACCCATTCCTGATTACCTTGGTTACAAGATCCTAATATTAATTACATTATAATGAGAAAGGCCACATGCAAGTAATCGGTAGCTGAATAACAGGAAGTCTAGATCATTGTACTTTAGGAAAAGGATAATGGAGGAGTTAGAGATGGGTTTTATGCACAGATAAAAGATGAGATCATAAGGAACTTTGGGGTCTTGCCTTTACGATCGGTTAGGTGAGTCTGGAGTAGTGCTCAGTGACCTGTGAATTATGATTTTTTCCAGTCTGGCTGGTAGGAACAGGCACTGGTCTGGGCTCTGGGTGAGCATATCTCCTAATCTGTTAGCATGGTTTATCTGCCATATCTTTTTGTTGTTTATGTCCTCTTCAATTTCTATCAAAAAAGTGTTATGTACATCTTTTTTTGGATTTATCCCTCAGGACTTCACACTTTTTATATTCTATTAAACTTAATTTCTATATTGTTTGTTGCTGGTATGAAAATGGAGTTAATTTTTTATATTGATTTTGCATCTAGCAACCTTTGTTTAGCACCCTTATTTATTCTAATAATTTATCTATAGGTTCTTTTGGATTTTATATAAACATAATATTATCAACAAATAATGAGAGTTTTATTTTTTCATCCCATTTTTTCTTGTCTTTGATGTCTTTCTATTATCTTTCTATTACCTTGTTGCTTTGGCTAGGACCTCCAGTACAATGTGAAAGAGATGTAGTAATAGTATTTTGTTCCTGGTCTCTAAGGGGAACCTTTGTAGAACTTTGTAGGGCAGCATAAGAACATTATCTTTATTCCTAAAATTGGTAATAGATTTTGGGTTTTTTTTAAACAATGAATGCATGATGGATTTTATCAAATGACTTTCCTGCATTTATTAAGACAATTATATGGTTACTCTATTAATGTGGTGAATTACATGAATTCACTGAACACTGGTTTTCTATTGTAAATCAGTTTTGCATGGCTGGGATACACTAACTTGGTCATGTTGTGATAGTCCTCTTAATATGTTGCAGTATTGACTTGGCTAATATTTCATTTATGATTTTTGCATGTAGGTTCTTGAGTGAATTAGTCTGTGATTTCCTTTCTCATGTTGTCCTCAGATTTTGGCATCAAGGTTATACTCGCATCATAAATTGAGTTAGAGTATTTCTTTATGTATCCTTTGGAAGAATTTATGCAATGTTGCAAAAATTTGTTCTCACAAAGTTTGGTTAGATTCAATGGTAAAACCATCTTTGGCATCTTTATTTTGAGAAAAATTTTGTTAAGCAATGCAGCATCCTTAATTGTTTCAGAAAAACTCAGTCTTTCTATTTCTTTTTCAGTTAACTTTAAGATCATCTTAGGAAATGATTAATATTTAAATTTTCAAATTCACTGGAATAAAGTTGTTTATAATATATTCTGACAATTTTTTTTTTACTGTCTGCACCAAGAGTAGTTCTTTCTCTCTTTTCATTCCTAATTTTAACTGTTTCTGCCTTTGCTCTTCTTTATTAATCTCATCACAACTTTAACAATTTTATTAACTTTCAAAAAGAATCATCATTTCGCTTTTTTTATTCTTTCTATTATACGTATCTTTCTCTATTCTTTTTTTAAAAATAATTTATGCTGTTTTGTATATTTTTAGTTTCTTAATTTTTAGATGTTTGCTTAGCTTTGATTCTGAGCTTTTGTTCTTTTCTGATATAATTGAAATTGAGACTTATGTGCTACAATAGCATTCTCCCATAAGTTTGATGTGTAGTACATTCATTATCATTCAGTTCTTTTTTTTTTTTTTAAAGATGACCGGTAAGGGGATCTCAACCCTTGGCTTGGTGTTGTCAGCACCACGCTCAGCCAGTGAGCAAACCGGCCATCCCTATATAGGATCCGAACCTGTGGCCTTGCTGTTATCAGCACCGCGCTCTACCGAGTGAGCCACGGGCCGGCCTTATCATTCAGTTCTTGTTTTTTTTTTTAAAGATGACCGGCAAGGGTATCTCAACCCTTGGCTTGGTGTTGTCAGCACCACGCTCAGCCAGTGAGCAAACCGGCCATCCCTATATAGGATCCGAACCTGTGGCCTTGGTGTTATCAGCACCGCACTCTACCGAGTGAGCCACGGGCCGGCCTTATCATTCAGTTCTGAATACTTTGTAATATTAATTATGATTTCATCTTTGACCCAGGGTTATTTAGTAGAAATTTCCTCCCAAACATATTATTTTTTTATAGTTATCTTTTTGTTTTGGTTTTTAACTAAATTTCATTGCAGACAGAGAATGTAATCTGCATACTTCAGTTCTTTGAACTTTGTTGAGACCTGCTTTTGAATCAGAATGTGGTCAATTTTATAATACATTTTGTGTATTGTAGAAAAGCTTTTGTAATTTTCAGTTGGTGGATGTACTGTTCTACATGCATCCATTAATTCACTTTTGTTAATCATGTTTTTCAAATCATCTACATCATGTTCATTTCACTTCAGCTGTTGCTTTAGCTATGAACAGGATATACTACTATCCCTCACTGTTTTTGTGCATTTATTTTTCCTGTCTTTCTTTCAATTTCTGATTTACATATTTTAAGGTTATGTTGATATGTGCATACAGGTTTAGAACTGCTATATCTTCTTAAGTTATTGAATCTTTTAACATTATCTAGTGACTTTTTAAATCTCTCAACGTTTTTACTATTAAGTCTATTTGGAGTGATTCTAGTACTTTACCACCTTCCTTTTGCTTAGGTTTTTATTTGTATACGGTATTTTTAATATTTTACTTTAAAGTTTGATGAATCTTTACATTTTAAATTTGTCTCATAAACAGCTCTTGGTTTTTCTTTTTCTTTTGTTTCTTGCACCTAACGAAGCTAAAACATTGTAGATTAAATTCACCTAATTGGCAAATACCATAAAATAAAAGTTGGTTGCAGAACTCTCTGGATCCCCATTTTCACTCAGTGCTGAAAATGCGTTATGACATTGTCAATTCATTAATAACTTTTAATGACATACATTTATTCTGGATTAGCTGGTTTCAGCAGGAGAATTGATCTAGACAGCCTACCATATTACAACAAATTCAAATGCAAAATAATAAAATTTTAATCCACTAAATTTTATGATTTAGTTGCAAGATGTGATAATTCATATGTTAAATAATTATTTTATTGTTTATGACATTTTAGTTTTTCTTCATGTTATATTAAGATACTCCTTGCATGTAGTAAAACCTACCTGTTTTAATGTATAGTTCTGTGAGTTTTGACATAGTTTTGTAATTTTTGCACGTGTAGGTTTTTTTTGTGTGTGTAACCACCACCTCAATAAAAATATATAACAGTTCCATCATCCCCAAATATTCTTCCATGTCGCTTTGTAGATAAGTCTCTGCTCCACCTCCAACCCATGGCAACCACTGACCTGTTTTGTACCTCTATGAAGTTTGACTTTAGAAGTCATATAAATGGAATCATCTAGTATATAGCCTTTTAAGTGAAACAACGTTCACTTAGCATAATCCACTTAAGATTTGTCCATGTTGTATGTATCAGTAGTTCATTCTTTTTTTTTTCCCCCCTGAATTATATGCCTTCTATGAATGTACCACAATTTGGTTATTAATTCATGAGTTGAGAGACATTTGTGTTGTTCCAATTTCAGGAGATTAGAAGTAAAGTTGTTACAAACATTTGTATACATGTTTTTATGTAAACAAAACTTATCATCAAAATAAGATTGGCAGATTATATTGTATGTAAATATTTAACTTTCTCAGAAACTTCAAAACAGTTTTTCCAAAGTCACCATACAATTTTGCTTTCCTACTAGCAATGTATGAGAGTTTCAGTTGCTCTATGTAGTAAATCGACATTTGGCATTGTCAGTTCTTTTGATTTTAACCACTATAACAGGTCTGTGGTACTACCTCATTTGAGTTTTAATTTTCGTTTACTTCATAACTAAAGACCTTGAGCATCTTTTTATGTTTATCATATGCATATCTCCTTTGGTAAAATGTCAACTCAAAATTTTTGTTCATTTTATATTAGGATGTTGTTTCTTGTCGAGTTCTGAAAGTATTAGTATAAGTTCTTTGTTAGATACATGATTCACAAATATTTTCTCCCATTCTGAGACTTATCTTTTCAAAAGGCACAAGAATTTAGTTTTGTTGAAGTCCAAATTATCAATTTTTTAAAATGAAGCATGGCTTTGATGTCATATCTAAAAAGTTTTTGCCTAAGCCAAAATCACAAGATTTTCTGCACAGCTTTTTTCTGTAAGTGTTATAGTATCAGATTTCACATTCAGATACTGATCCATTTGTATGCAAGGTGTGGCTTAAAGATCTTTCCTTCATTCCTTTAATCCTCCCTCTCTTCCTCCCTCCCCCTTTCCTTCCTTCCTACCATCCTTTCTTCCTCTCTCTCTCTGCACATTGTTTTAGTCTGTTAGTGTGTTTGTAATAAAATATCTGGGACTGGGCAATTTATAAAAACCAGATATTTATTTCTCATAGTTTTGAAGGCTGAAAAGTCCAAGATTAAGGTACTGGCCAGTTTGGTTATCTGGTGAGGGCTGCTCTCTGCTTCCAAGACAGTGCCTTACTGTTGCATCTTCTGAAGGGAAGGAACACTGTGTCCTCACATGGTGCAAGGTAGAAGGGCAAAGGGACTGAACACTGGGTGAAGCCTCTTTTACAAAGGCCTCAATCATATTCGTGTGGGAGAAGCCCTTATGCTCTAATCACCTCTTAAAGGCCCCACCTCTTAATACCAACACGTTGGCCATTAACTTTTGACACTTGAATTTTGGAGGGGACACACTCAACCCATAGCACATATGGATATTAAATTACTTCAGCACCAATTGTTTTTGCACTTAATTGCTCTTACATTCTTTTAGAAAATTAATTAAACATATATGTGTGAGTCCATTTCTGGACTCTGATTCTGTTCCATTGACCTATAAGTCTATCCTTTCACAAATACCACACTGCTTAGCTTTGTTTTGAAATCAGGTAAGATAGGTCTTCCAGCTTTGTTATTATTTTTTAAAAATTGTTTGGCTACTCCAGTTCACTTGCCTTTCCATATAATTTTAGAATCTAAAAACAATCTGCTGGGATTTTGATTAGATTTTATTGAATCTGTCATTTTGGGGAGAATTGACATTTTAATAATATTGAGTCTTAATATAATAATCCATGAAGACAGCATACCTTTCTGGTTATTTACCTTTTCTTTTATGTCTTACATCAGTTTTTATCTTAAGAGCATGTTCATATTTTGTTAGTTTATACAGAAGAATTCTATGTTATTTAGTGCTCTAAGTCTAAAAGGTGCTGTTTTAAAATTTCAACTTTTAATTTTCCAGTACTAGAATATAAAAATATGATTGGCGATGATGTATAGACCTTGTATCCTGCAAGATTGCTCAACTCATTTGCTAGTTCTAATAGCTTTTATGTAGATTCTTTGAGATTTTCTAGGTAGTCAGTCTAGGACTTCTAGCAAGATGTTGAGTTGGAGTGATGAGAGCAGACATCCTTGTTTTGCTCCTGATCTTAGGGTAAAGCATTTAATCTTTCACTATAAAGTGTTATGCTAGCTATAGTTTTTTGTCTTTTTTAAAAATAGGTACCCTTATCAGGTTAAGGAAATTCCCTTTTATTCCTAGATTTCTGAGAAGTATTTTTTCTACCACAAATAGATATTTAATTTTGTCAATTGTTTTTTCTGCACTACTTAAGGTGATCATCTTTTTTTTATTATATGATAAATTACACTGATTGATTTTCAAATGTTTAGTCTGTCCTGAGTTCCTATAATAAACTAAATTTATTCACGATGTATTATTCTTTTTATTTATTGTTGAATATCATTTGCTAAAATTTTCTTAAGATTTTGTACCCATGTAGGATATTAGTGTGTAGTTATCCTTTCTTGTAAAATCCAAATTTTGGAGTAGGATAATGCAGACCTCATAGTTGAGTTGGAAAGTATCCCTTGTCTTAAATTTTCTGGAAGAGTTTGTGTAGAATTGGTATTATTTCTTTCTTAAATGTTTGGTACAGCATGAGGGTACTTCAAAAAGTTCATGAAAATATTGAATTAAAAGATACTATAAGGCCGGCCCAGTGGCGCACTGGATAAGTGCGCCACTTGGGAAGCGGGGCGGCGCTCCCGCCCGAGGGTTCGGATCCCACATACAGACCGGTTCCTGCTCACTGGCTGAGCGAGGCGCGGGGGCAACGCCGAGGGTTGCAATCCCGTTGCTGGTCCCCGGTCCGGTATGGGGGCAACACTGAGGGTTGCGATCCGTTGCCGGACACGGAAAAAGACAAAAGACAAAAAAAAAAAAAAAAGATACTATAAATCTTTCCTTGAACTTTTTAAAGTACCCTAATATAATGGCGAAGCCTTCGGTGCCTATAGTTTTCTGTATGAAATATTCCTTAACTATAAATTCAATTTCTTTAATACATAGGAGGCTGTTCTGGTTTCCCTCCATTCATTCCTCACCTGCCCTCTTCCTCCACAGATTATCTGCTACAAGTCCGCTACAATCAGCTCATTTCTCCCTTTCTTAAAGCTTTCCCTGACATGCTCTCCTCCCTAGAGAATTCCTCCCTTGTTCCCACAACACCCTGTGCATGACTATTATTGATCTTATCACACTACATTAGAATTTTCTGTTTATATATTTTCTTCCCCAACACACTATACAATTGCGGATAGGAACTATGTCATTTTTATACTCATATCCCTGATACCTATAACAAGAAAACATGGATTTACATATATATGTACATTTATTACACATATATGCAATTCATTTATATATACATATACATGCATATACAAAGGTACTTCAAAAAGATCATGGAAAGATTCACATTATCTTTTAATTCTGTTTTTTCCATGAACTTTTTGGAATACCTCCATATTTGTATTTATGTATATTTACATTACATGTATATGTAAAAGTCAGTCTGTTTTTATCAGTTCCCTAAAACAAAAATCATCAGCATCATAATTTATTGAAGTCATAGCTTGTGCTTAATCTTCAGATTTAGAAAACATTTGGAAGATTTTTGAGGGCTTATAAAGTTAACTCTTGTGAGGAAAGCCAGGTTGAGTGCAATGTTTTTTTTTTTTTTTTAAAGATGACCGGTAAGGGGATCTTAACCCCTGACTTGGTGTTGTCAGCACCACGCTCAGCCAGTGAGCGAACCAGCCATCCCTATGTGGGATCCGAACCCGGGGCCTTGGTGCTATCAGCACCGCACTCTGCCGAGTGAGCCACGGGCCGGCCCATGAGTGCAATGTTAATTCTACATTTTCTAGGACTTAAATGAATGAATATGTAGAGAGGTATTTATCAAGCTTATTGTGATAATTGGGCCATCTATATATTCACACAAACGTGTCCAGTTTTCTTTCACATTTCTTTGTATCTCCTTTAGCATTTTTCTTTTTAAAAAGTGGCTATATTACTGGGTACATTTTAACACCACAATTAGTCATGGACGTGGTGATTCATCAGGTTGGCTTAAAAAGCAAAAGCGGCCTTGCCCTTCCTAAGCGCTGACTGCTGGCAACTCTCTTTTCCCTGCTCTGAATCAGACATGTATTTGTTTGAGTAATCAAGAAAGAACTGTCTGTCTTGTGACCTTAGAGGCTGGTGAAAGGGAGCAACTGAGTGTTTTTGGCACAGGAAAGTTAGCAGAACAATGCAGATCTGTGGACCAGGGAGCACTCTGCCTGGCCGTTTACTCTGAGCAGACTTGAATGCCACACGATCCTCTGATTTCTGGCAGGAATTTTCACCCTTTGCAGAAAATCATTTTAATATAAGCAAATTGGACTTCAGGTCTTATACAACCCATTTTGAAACTCTCTGAGTTCATTTTGTTAAATTCTCCACCTGCAGTCTTTCTGAAAAGACCTGCCATCTTTCTGAAACGAGCATTCTGAATCCAACTGTGATAAGAGGCAGTAAGAGACAGCTTTACAGCATGGATGCCATTGGGAAAAAGGTACACCAAAGAACCCTGTTGATTTGGGAATAAATAAATCAGCCTAACGCAAATTAGGTGAGACAATTGGACCACCCATAGGGATGTTGAAACCATTTCAAAGATGAGTGAGGGGGTGATAGCCAGGAGCCCAAGAACTTTGAAAGAAATGACAGCTCTGATGTCAATGCAAAAGAATCTGGTGGAAGCAAAGGATTCACTTATAATGAATTCACTCATCCTATTTGCCTGTTAATCAATGAGCATTTTAAAGATACCAGTTGGAGGAAGTCCAAATAGTCAATGTTTAAGGATACCTATTAGATTAGTTACAAGAGGGTCTGTCTGTCTGTCTGTCTGTCTGTCTCTCTTTCTCTCACTCTCTCTCTCTCTGTCTCTTTCTAGCCCTCTCCCTCTCCATTTTTTTTCTCTTGTTAGGGGTATGCAGAAAGATTTTAGAAGGCCAGATAGATATACAAACCCACAATGCAGAAAAACATCCCAGCAAACTCCTCCCTGTTCTATGTTTGACATTTTTGAAATCTATTATGCCCTATGCCTTGAAACCTTTAAACAGTCTACAACATTCTTTTGCTTGCCTGGGGAAACCTATTCCATTAGCAGAACTGAGCTGGTTATGCACCCTCTTTGACTCATGTTCCCAAGTGATCTTACTGCAGATATGCTTTGGGGACAGCTGTATGTTCTGTTCTGATATCTTCCTAAAAGGAAATTATTTTGGAAGTAAAATCACTGATAAAATCAACTCAGGAAAATGCACTCCGCAAGTAAGAAAATATGGGTGTTATTAGAGGGCATGCTGTGAAAATACCAATGATTATTTTTTGGAGAGTACCATTGTTTTGGTCTAAGCTCCTGCTCTAGCTCCAACAGACCAGACCAAAACAGAATGGAATCACTCATGTTACGTGCCATATCAAACTGAACTGTAATAGGCTAGTTTTCCAAAAAACAGGAGATTCACAGCAACCAGTCAGAAGAGGCCCAGTCAACCTGAGCCTGCATGAAAAGACAGTCCCCTCTGCTTTAACCCTTTAAGGGAAGTAACTTTTAAATGACCAATCTGCTTTTTCTTCCTTGTTTCTACTTCCTTCGGCCTTTTCTGCCTATAAAGCCCACCTCTTCTGCTCAGTTCATTGGAGTACCTTTCTATTTCATAGATGGGATGCTGCCTGATTCATGACTTGCTGATAAAAACCAATTATATCACTACACTAAATTTCTTAAAATTTTGCCTTTTGACAGTCCTTATAATAGAACAGTGATATATCTTTAAGAGGAGAGTAAGAGGGCCTCAATCTGAGAAATGTGAGACAAAAAGTTTTAAATAATCATGTTCAAAAGTATTACCTATTACTTAAAAGACAATTCCCTATATAAAATAAACATGAAAGGCTAATATGCAGGGACTAGGAGTTAATGTTGTAAAAGGAGACAAACTCAGGTTTCTTACCAACATGGAGGAATCTCCTTTCCCCCTGGCATCCTGCTTCTGTGTAGAGAACCTTGCTTAAACAAGTAAGTCCCAGCTCTGGCCAGCCCAATTCTCTCCTCCCTAGAGGGGACGAGCTAATCAGGGCAGGCTCTGACCCTGTGAGGACTGACTGCCTGGGAAAGACCTGGGATTCTTTGGCTGTGACTTAGACTCACTGCTTTAACGATTTCACTCAGGAGTTAAAGTGTTAGAAGCTAGTCATGTCTGCAGACTGAAAGCCAGACCTTAAAGCCACCTTCTGTGACCCCACTGGTCACCTTCTGCTCTTTCATTGGTTCTAAATTCCAATAGGAAAGAGAATGTTTGTGGATCATGCTAAAGCTCCAATAGCTGATTAAAAAACAAAATTATATGAGATGCAATAGGTGTATCTGAGTTTCAGTCAGAAAAATTAAATAGAATTTATATTCCTGAGAAGAAACAAAACCAGAAAAAGAATACAAGCCAAATCTTTTCATATTTATTTGTTTATATGGATGCACGATGCCTGAAAGGCAGATGTATAAGAGAAAACCAGCATAGAGAAGGCATGAGGCTCCACTTAGATGAGGATTAATTGACCAGAGAAGAACCAAAACTTCAAAAAGACTGGAAAAGGAAAACAGTTATGAATTTTGCTTCTCTCTCTTCCTTCCAAAAGAAAGTAACTGCACATGTTTGAGAGGGGAGCATAGCAGTAGACACTGGGAGGCCATGCAGCAAAATCAGATTCCAGACTAAGGGTAATTGATTCCAGGATTTAAATAAACATCAATCACCATATGGCATGTGAGATGCCATGAGGCTGTGCTTTGAAAACATTGAGCCAGAGGAGGCTTAGAGAAAAGGCGGAAGAACTAAGGGGGTAGTTACAAGAGTATTAGAACTTAGTTACAAACAGTGGGAGTGGAAAACAGCTTGGCCAAAGACAGGCAGAGCAACCCAAATGCAGATGTCAGGTGGAGTGCTATTTTTATTGGGACTAATAAAGAAAATATTCCTTAACGCTTCCTATCATAAATGAGCACCTGTCATTGAAAACCCTGCTTTCCATGTTAAAGAACTCAGTGAGGACTTTAGAATGACAGTCTTTAACTAAACAAAGTCACTGAGATTCTAATCCTTCCACAGGTGCCTTCTCTGATAAGCATGTTTTCTCCTCCACCACCACCCCCTGGAGCTCATCCAAACTCACTTTCAGTGCCATCTCCTCCAGAAGGCGTTCTTTAACCCCTTCAATTCCCACTCCCCCAGCAGCCTTACCCTGTGTCCTTTCAGATTTTGACTGGCTGGCCCCATGTTTAAGAGTTTGAGCTCTGCAGCCAGAGAAACATATGTTTGAAAACAATCTCAGCAATTTGCTGTCTGCATGATTTTGGACAAGTTATTTAATCTCTCTCAACCTTAGTTTGTTCATGAATAGTATCTGGCAAATGATAGTATAGACTTGTATTTCACAGAGTTGTTGTAGCACTAAACAAAATGATGTACACAGAGCGCTTGACATAGCGCCTATCACACTGAAAGAACTCAATGAAAGTCATTATGATTACTGGGCCAATCCTTCCCATTCTCTAGCATAGCACTCACCACACTGCATTTCAGTGGTCTGATTGCATATCTGTCTGCATGTCTGTTTGCATGTAGACTGTGAACTAGAAGTTGAATCCCCAGTGCTTGGCACATTGTGAGGTTCTGTCAATGTTTGTTAAATGAATTCAAAGAGTAAGCTTACCCCATTCTCTACCATAAGTGATGCTGCCTGTGGTTATGTTTTAGAAAGGGCATGCTAGGCAAGTCAAACTATAGCATTACCTAGTCTTTAAAATATCTAAACAAGGACATTCTACAATCTCCTTTGGTGACATTCTCCAATGAACATTTTCTCTAAGTCAAACATACACCTCCACTTTAAAATTAAAGCCTATCACTTAATTTTTTATATCAATACAAACAGAAAACAGCTCCCTTCATTTCCCATAAAATACCCTCTCACACGTGTAAATATTCACATTGGCTGTCTTTCTCAGTCTCCTCTTAGTAAAATAAACCTATTTCTTTAACCTTTTTAAAGAGTCTTTTCTCTTCAAGTGCTTTAATAATTGTGGTTCTGAAAAATACTGACTCACAAATCATAAAAACAATGAAACATTTTTTGAATCCTCAGAAGTGGTGCATTTAACACCTGAAGGAAGAACACCAATTTAAAAACAGCTTGATTTTCTGAAGAACTACATTTATTCAAAAATAATAGTCTTCAAAACACTAATATTATTATACTTCAAAACATTATTATACGTAATAGTGGTTTTCAAAACACTATTATTATAATGTATATTATTATACATTATTACATTAATAAACACTATTATAATGGTCTTCAAAACATTATTATCTTTATGAGCAATACCTCAGTACTTCTTACTTTTATATAAATATGTTTCCAAGTGGTTAAAATGTTAAGTGGATATATTAAGAACCTTAAAATGTTTTACTGTTTGACACATTAACTGCATTTCTAAAGATCTGGTCCAAGAAGAATTATCAGTAGGTTCATCAAAAGATGATTCAAAAAGTGAAAAGCCAATTTCTTTTTTTTTTTTTTTTTAAAAGATGATCAGGGGCCGGCCCGGTGGCGCACTGGATAGTACGCCGCTTGGGAAGCGCGGCGGCGCTCCCGCCCGAGGGTTCGGATCCCACATACAGACCGGTTCCCGCTCACTGGCTGAGCGAGGCGCGGGAGCAACGCCGAGGGTTGCAATCCTGTTGCCGGTCCCGGTCCGGTACGGGGGCGACACTGAGGGTTGCGATCCGTTGCTGGACACGGAAAAAGACAAAAAAAAAAAAAAAAAAGATGATCATTAAGGGGATCTTAACCCTTGACTTGGTGTTGTCAGCACCACGCTCAGCCAGTGAGCAAACCGGCCATCCCTATATGGGATCCGAACCCGAGGCCTTGGTGTTATCAGCACCACACTCTCCCGAGTGAGCCACGGGCCGGCCCGAAAAGCCAATTTCTAACACCAAGGAAAAAGTTATGCAGGGTTAGAAATAATTCGTTTAAGAAAAAATTTTGTACAACACAGCCTCTTCTAAAGAGTAACAATGTCTTTATAAATTATTATGTATATTTAAAAAATAATATTGTAATGATTATTTTTGACCTGGAACGTGAGGAATTAGGTATTCAGTCACTGCTCTCTTGATGAAAGTGGCAGTGGTGGTATCCGACAGTTTATATGGAGGTTCTTTTATTGAGTCCCAAACCCATCCTGGAAAGTTGTAATATTTTTGAAGTTTTAGTGTTAGAGTCAAGACGTGGCATGAGTGGTATTATTGGACATTGTTCCGGGCTGGGTGGCTTTTCCCATTGGATATCTGACCCTCCTAGACCCAAATGCTTTTACATATTCTTTTACGATTTCAGGTAGTATGAGTTGATTCTGCTATTCATAATGTAGTATCATTACTAAAATAATAAATGGTATCAGAAGAAGTTGCAGGCATCCAGACCCTTAAGGAAATGGAAATCTTAGGTTATATGATCTGCTTATGTCTGAAGGCCTTGAGAATAAAACCATTATCAGATAATGGGACTCTTTCAGTCCATGGAAAGCAGTGGCAAAAGAATGAACTGAATTTTCACTGATGATTGTTTGGAATGACAGGCTTTATGAACCAAATAAATGTCCAGTGCCCTTGAATAGCTGGACATGCATGAGAAATGTAAGGATTGAAGGGTAGGCTGGTTGTTTCTAGGTGAAGTAAAGAACTTACAGAAAGATAATATGCTCAATGTCCAAAATGCTTGGCTCTACACAAACAGGAGCGGATAATTTCCTTGATCATATAAAATGATCTTTTAAAATTTTCAGTAATTGAACAGTAGTAGCCAAAAATAAAATTCAAAATTTTATCCTGAGAAACAACAAATTACAAAATGAATTTAACTTGTAGTCTTGCTCTCATGTGAAAGTCAGGGCATTTCTTGGGCAAAAAGAGAAACCTATAGATTAAAATAGAGCTAAATGGGAGGAATCAGATTATGAAAATACATAGAACCCCAAGTTTCACAGAATTTTCTCTGTAAGCAGAAAGCAGTCTCTTTTCCCCGTTGTCAGCAGCCTCTCTCTGGATTGCTTGGAGACTTGTAAACAACCTTGCTTAAGATGATAACCTTGCAAAGGGAAGCCATTTTTCTTTGTGCTTGCTGGTGCCACCTCTCATTGCTGTCACTATAAACAGAGACAGATATCAACATGTCCCAGGGGGGAAATTTCAAATAAAATAAGCAAGAGAAAGTTAAAATTCCAAATCATTTGAAATACTTTATTAATTTGTGATAGCAAAACTCTAGGGAATATAGGTGGGAATGAATTCTGATGGTGTTTTAGTTCATTTTCTGCTGCTATAAAAGAATACTACAGACTGGATAATTTATACACAATAGAAGTTTATTTGGCTCATGGTTCTGGGGGCTGGGAATTCTAAGAGCATGGTGCTGGCATCCGGCGGGGGCTTTCATGCTGCATCATTACATGGTGAAAGAGCAAGTGAGCATGCACAAGACAGAGAAAGAAAGTTGGGTTGAACTTGTCCTTTTATCAGGAGTCCATTCCCGTGATAACTAACCTACTCCCATGATAACAGCGTTGATCCATTCATAAGGGTGAAGACCTCATGGCCTAATCACTTTTAGCATCCCCGCTCAACACTGTCACAATGGCAATTAAATTTCAACATGAATTTTGAAGGGGACATTCAAACCATGGCAGAAAGGGATAGACCACAACGGGAGAAAAAATTTTAGATTAGGCTGAATTTACTGATTTAAAGCACTTATCAGAATTTCTTTTTGCAATATCCTAACTCAAGCAGCTAGAAATCTATTAATTCTTTAGTTTTTTTGGCTAAAACTTGGAGTTACCCCGGACTATACTAGATTAAAAGGAGATACCATGAATAAACTTCTTGTTATGATGTAGATAAAGGAAATAATATATACCAACTATAGTACTATTTCCAGTGGTAGAAAAGAGGACTGTCATATTTATCCATATTTTCTCCCTTCATTGTCATGTACTCATCAACACATTGTAATGAATTTTACCCCCTCCACTACTCCAGCTTTCCTACCATTTTGTATGAGGGAGGGTTGGTAGTGAGTGACTTTTGTATTTAGTCCATAGCTTATAAAATACTGAGACAGGTACATGACAAAACTAGAGGGAGTGAATATCACTGAGGGGTTCTAACTTGGAATCAGATGTAGTAACTAATAAGATTTGGATTGTCTCACTCAACTTAGAGTGAGTGTGTTTTATTTATATTACAACAGTTGCATAATGTTGTATGAGAAAATATTGCTTGTTGTTGTTGTTGTTGTTGATGTTGTTGTTGTTGCTGTTTGTTTGTTTTTGTGTGAGTGTGTGTGAGAGTGTGTGTGTGTGTATGTATGTGTGTGAATTGATTCATTCACCTTTAGCTCCCTCCAATAAGTGAAAACATGTGGTATTTCTTTTTCACTGCCTGACTCGTTTCACTTAATATTATTCTTTCAAGAATTAAATATGAAAGAAAGATAAGTGTTGATGTTGAACAGCAAAAAGTTAGTTAATGGCTGACCTATTTTTTTTAATTCCCCTTTTTTGTGTGGCTGACCTATATTTGTGGCTGATCAATATTTCCGAATACCTTTTTTATTCCTTTCGAAGCCATAACTATATTTCCCAATCTCCTTTACAGCTAGAATTTAGGCATCTAATTCACTAAGATGTATCTATAAAAGCAATTAGGTGAATTAAAATCATCCCTTTGAGACAAAAAATAGAAACGTGAGCCTTTTATTTCCTCATGAAGTAGATTGGGACTGATTAGAGAGGGTTGTCTCAGCCTGGTATCTTTATAAACCAAAAGATAGGTATGGAGCTGGGAGGAAAGGAAACTAAGTTTTATCTATTTCTAAAGTTGGACCAGCTTTTGAGAAAATAGAGTGGTTATGATAGGATGAAAAATCTGTATTGGAGACACAGCTCTTTCTATGCAGGTTTAATTTGTTTACTGGACTTCTATTTGAATTTCTTTATTCTCATTTAGGAGAATTTATTCTAAAAATATCAGCCTATCTTAGCTTTTCTATATGGAAGTAACTGAAAGAACTTTTGTCTGTGCTGTAGCCAGGGGGTTAAAAGTTGGGAGTTAGTAGTGTCAGCAGCAATCAATGTACTAGACTTGTGGGGGAGGGGGAGCCTTGGGAGAGAGCCAGAGGCTGCTTATATAACTGGAACCCTTCTGGAACTCTCTTCTGCTCAAAACTTGGAAGGAACTGCTTTGTTTTAATTAGGGAAGCCAGCACCAATAAAAGGAGATGAATTTAATTAATGTTTATCAGAAAAGATTCAGATATGTATAAAAGGTAAAAGTTACTGGGGAGAAATGTGCAAAACAAAAAGCAAGAGAAGAGCTTTAGTTGGGTTGACATAATGTTCAGATTTGATTGAAATTGCAGCTTTATTAACTTTTGAAACTTTATTGAAATAAAATATGCATAAAGGAAAGGGCATATATCATAAATGAACAGCTCAATGAGTTTTAGCAAAATGAAGATGCAGGAAACTAGCATCTAAAATAAGAAACAGCATCGACTGCATGGGAGAGACCTCTCATTCCCCTCCTCATCACTACTCACCCCTCATGCATAACCACAGTCTCAACATCTAAGACATTATCATGTATTACATCATGTTACAATCATATCATATGTACACCCACATATTAATTTTGGCTTTTTTTGAACTGTATATAAAAGGAAACATACAGTACATATTCTTTAGTATCTGACTTCTTTAACACAATTTATTTTGTAAAATTCATTCATAATATTGCATGAGAGTATAGTCATTTTTTTCTTATTTCTGTAAAGTCTTGAATTGTGCATTCTACTGTTGATGGTCATTTGGGTTATCTGCAGTCTAGGATATTATGAATTGTGCTGCCATGAACAATTGCATATGCCTTTTGATGAATATGCAACACATTTCTGTTGGTTACATATGTAAGAGTAGAATTGTTGTGTCGTTGGGTACACATAAGTTAAGATTTAATAGTGTGAATTCAATTTTTAAATGTTATATTTCAAACAAGATACATGAAAATCTATATTCTTTCAACTTGCAAAGGAAAGCAATTTTGTTACTTTTGCAAACTGATAGTGTGATATCATCTATGTCTAAAATACCTTTTAATATAAGTGGATTTATCTAAGTTCTCTGTTATGATCAACTTAATTTTTTTCCTTTGTTTTTCAACTTACATTACCTTTGCTAGCCTCAATTACGCTAAGGTGACATATAGCTCATTGCATTACTAATAAACATGAGAATTGGATCTTTTCTTACACATTCTTTCACAATCATTTAATAAATTGAAGATGTCTCTTGTTTACTTGATAAATATTATGGAGTGCCTGCTGTGTGCCGGATGCTATACTTCACACTGGAAATATATCATCAAACAAAAGAGTTCCTGCCCTTGTGGAGTTTCCATGATAATGGGGAAGACAGACAATAAGTTGTGTGTCAAATTGCAATATAAGGAAAAATGAGGTAAAGAGTAGGTGACCAGGAGTAACATGAGTGGCTGCTATTTTAAATAAAGTGGTCTGGGCCAGCCCGGTGGCACACTGCTACAGTGCGCCACTTGGGAGCATGGCGGCGCTCCCGCCGAGGGTTCAGATCCCACATAAATACCGGTTCCCGCTCACTGGCTGAGCGAGGTGTGGGAGCAACACCGAGGGTTGCGATCCTGTTGCCGGTCCTGGTCCGGTACGGGCGTGACACTGAGGGTTGTGATCCGTTGCTGGACACGAAAAAAGACAAAATAAATAAATAAATAAATAAATAAAAATAAATAAATAAATAAATAAATAAATAAATAAATAAATAAAAGTGGTCTGGACAGCCTCCTTGAGCGGGTGACATTAGAGCAGAGGCCTAAAGGAGCTGAGGAAGCTAATATCTGAAAGTTCGTCAATGAGAGTAGAGAGAACAGCATGTTTTAGAAACATGGTGGCCAATGTGGCTGGAGCTGAGAAAATTTGGGGAGAGATGTAGGACTGAGGTCAGAGTAGTAGCCAGGGGTAAGGCCTTATTGGGCCTATAAACTGAAAATGGACATTTAATCTCATGGAGATGGGAAACAATTCGGGGCTTTGTGCTGAGGAGTAACATGATCTGATTTAGGTTTTAGAAGGATTATTCTGCATTCTGTAGGGAGAAGAGACTGTAAGGAGTAAGGGTAAAAGCAGGGAGATCAGTGAGGAGGCTTCTGCAATTAATTAAGGCATGATATAATTTGTAAGAATTAGGTGGTAGTAATATATCCCAGAAATATTTAGAAGGTAAATTTAATGGGATATGCTGACAAACTAGATGTGGAATATCAGAGAAAAACTGAGGTGAAGGAAGACTTCAGGGAATTTGGCTTGAGCAAGAGGGAAAATGGAATTGCAATTTACAAGGAAAGGAGAGAAGGGGAAAAATTAAAAAGGATTAGGGCTGGGTGGCTGTTACATTTGAAATGCCAATTATGCACCCATGTTGACAAGTTGGGTAGGCAGTTAGGTGTTTCATTGCGTGACCCATTTTTATACTGGAGAGTGAACTTGCATCTTGAACACCTCTAAAGTGAAAGGTTTGAGTGTTTGGATTGTTTTCGCCAAGAAGGAATTTTACCTATTCTCCCTACTTTAGAAGCCCTCTCTACATCCCCTCTGACACACATGGTCTATGGACAAGGTAAGAGACTATTAGTTTAAATTATAGGTTCATACAAGGTTAAACCTGAATGTTGATCTTGGCAATCATATAATTCAAATCCATCTTTAGTTGATGAGGAAACAAAACCCTATAGGAAACCCTTATTTTCGGAATATTTCTGTGTCAGTGACATCTTGATCCTGACCAAAACCCATTCCCTCTTCTTCCAGGCATACAACTAAGCTACCTTTCCCCACCTCCCTTGCCAGGTGACCAAGTTCTAGCTAGTTGAATCTGAGAGAAAGGAATGTATGCAACTGCCAAGCCAAACCATGAAAATCATCCTCCCAATCCCTTAGCCTCTCCCATATGCCAATGAATGGAGGAGAAGCTTTGACTCTGTGGAAGAGTACAGCCACAAGATGTGAGGTGCCTGGGTACCTAAATAACTACAATAGGAATAAGCTTCTGTTATGCTAAGCCATTGAGTTTTTTTTCTTATGTGTTACAGCAGCTTGCCTTACTTATTCTAATTAACTCATGGTCTTTGGTTTACACCATAAGTAATGTCTATTTGCTCTCAGAAAATTTACTAGTTAAAGGAGACTATAAAAATCTGAATGACACAAAAACAAATGCAATTGAAATATAACACAATTGATGCCTGGTTATAATCTTTTAAGAGATTATTTGCAAGAGCTTATCTCTTTCCTTGCATTGCTTATAGCATATGAAATATAACTTTTTACTGACCAGGCCGTATACTGTCTCACAGATGCTCATTCAGTTTAAGCAGCCATACCTAGCATCATGAAGCACAGTTATTTTTCCACAATTGACTGAACAAAGAATTGGTATCCTGGCTAGAGGAAACCTTCTATAGCAGTGGTTCTTAACATTTAATGGATTATGACTCCTTTGGGGATCTAATGAACGTAAATGATCCTCTCCTCTGAAGAAAGCATATATTTACATACACAGCCACAATTTAAGGAGAATCATAATTCCCTAAATAACATTTAAACCATCAGGTAAAAGTTTTCTAAATCAAGATGCTCTTATGAAAATTAAATATAGATTTTTTTCCCCTCTGTGTTAACAAGAGAGGCAGTAGATCATCTGGAGAACAGTGGGGAGTTGCCCTTTTGGGTATACTATCTTTGAGTCATGGAAGAGAGTAGCTACTGTCTGAGAAGTGTATGCAGGATCCCTGGGGACTCTGAAAGTAGTCATCTCTAAGAGTGTGAGTGGGTAGATATATATCAGGAAAGCATGATCTAATCAGAACTTCCATGCTCAAAACCTAGCTTGTGACTTGGAGGAGGTTTTGAGTACTTCTTGGACCTTTGTTCTTTCACTATTTTTCTCCCGATTGTCAGGAAACTTCTTTTTAAATCCTTAAAGCAGGGAAGTTCTAATTAGGTCTTGCTTTTCTATATACATCTACCCACTCACACTCTTAGTGATGGCTACTATCAGGGTCCCCAGGGGTCCTGCATATGCTCCTCAGAGAAGGGAAGATGACCGTGGCAATGGGCATTGTTCCAGTGCCTACAGCAGTAGCCTGAATAAAGGACACAGCTCACCATCCAGCCTGAGTCTAAGTCAGGCTGAGGGAGACTTCTACCAGAGAACCTGAAAGGGCTTCATAGAAATACATCTAAATAATATAACCAAATAGGAAGCCTGAAAATCATAGTGAGTAATCACATCTACAACTCAAGAGACCTTCTGAGATTATATAGCTGAAAACTCTGTTTATGGATGCAGAAATTGAGCTGGGCACAGAAAAGTAAAATGAATTACTCCAAGTTACACAGCAAGGTCAAGGCATAGCAGACTGGAACACTGGCAATACTTAGTCACTTCATTTATTTTCCAGTGCTCAGTACATCACAATACTCTATTTACTGGGGGTTCTTATCTGAAGTGTGTTTTCATACTAAGACACCCATCTTTAATATGTGTGATAAACTTAAAGAGCAGTTCCAAGTTTCACACTTAACTTTAATCTGATGTTACTCACATTTATTTCACCATTCTCCTTAGTAATCTAATTTTAATATTTTACCAATATATGCAAAAGTTACCCCTACTCCCTTTAAATTCAGGAGTTCTATCTTAATAATATTGCACCTCTATAATTTATTTTTCTACTTTTTTTTTTTTTTTTAAAAAAAAGATGACCGGTAAGGGGATCTTAACCCTTGACTTGGTGTTGTCAGCACCACGCTCAGCCAGTGAGCGAATCGGCCATCCCTATGTGGGATCCAAACCCGGGGCCTTGGTGTTATTAGCACCGCACTCTACCGAGTGAGCCACGGGCCGGCCCTATTTTTCTACTTTTAATGACTGATTTTCATGCAAAAATACAGATATACAGCAAGGTTCAATAGAAACCCGGGGCCTTGGT
>NW_007726381.1:640849-656135 GCF_000696425.1 Galeopterus variegatus | reverse complement strand
TCTCCTTAGTAATCTAATTTTAATATTTTACCAATATATGCAAAAGTTACCCCTACTCCCTTTAAATTCAGGAGTTCTATCTTAATAAAATTGCCCCCTTAAAATTTTTTTTTTTCTTTTTTTTTTTTTTTTAAAAAAAAGATGACCGGTAAGGGGATCTTAACCCTTGACTTGGTGTTGTCAGCACCACGCTCAGCCAGTGAGCGAATCGGCCATCCCTATGTGGGATCCAAACCCGGGGCCTTGGTGTTATTAGCACCGCACTCTACCGAGTGAGCCACGGGCCGGCCCTATTTTTCTACTTTTAATGACTGATTTTCATGCAAAAATACAGATATACAGCAAGGTTCAATAGTCAGGAATCTGATCTTGTCTTTTTCTCTTGGTAATTTTAATCACTATTATATGCTGAATTTTTTCTCTTTAGGAATAACCCTTTTTTTCTTAAAATACTCTTATCTTTCTCTCTTTATGCAACCATTGCTGTGGATTGATTTAATTGTGTGCCCCAAATTCCATACTTTAAAAATCCCCACTGTAACTGTTGAGGGTGGGAAGTCCTATTATGGTAATTGAAAGGTACAGCCTTGAAGAGGTGATTAGATTGTTGGGCATGCCATAGTGAATGGATTAATAATGGTGATCAGGGGCATGGTTCTGAGGGCTTTAAAAGAAGAGGACATAAGAGTCACTCTCTTTCTGCTCCTCCATTTTCTGCTACGTGAGACCCCTGCATTGCAAAGCCACCACCAAGAAGACCTTCACCATATGTGTTTCCTGGACTTTGGACTTCCCAGCCTCTGAAACTGTAAGCAATAAACTTTGTTTTCTTATAAATTACCCAGTTCCAAGTATTTTGTTATAAGCAACATTAGTGTAATAATACTCTCACCTAATAACGCTCTGAATGAACCCAATTGTTTACCTTTGCTTGCCACCATCCAAGTACCATGCTCTCCTCTTTTTACTCCCACATCTCTGGAGGTTCATTCTTGAACTCTTTTGTCAGCTCCTAATCCTCTACCAGATGTCTAAGACTTGGAGCTCTCAAATAACAGCCAAGGCCTGTCATCTTCTCGCTACATACTTGCCCTAGGCAATCTCATCCATTTCACATCTTTAAATACTGTCAGTACACCAGTGACTAACAAAGATCAACCTCTTCTGAACTATTAAAACGTCCACTTGACATCTCTTTGGTGTCTCACAGGCTTCTCAAATATAATGCTCTTATAACTGAACTCTTGATTTCTCCCCTAAAATTTGTTTCTTCAGTCTTTCCCTACCCCATTACTCAAGACAGATACACAGCCATTGTGGTGAGTTTAATAGTGGCCCCCCCAAAAGACAAGTCCGCATCCCAGAACCTGTGTGTATGACTTTGTTTGGAAAAAGAGTCTTTGCAGATGTAATTAAGTTAAGGATCTCAAGATGATATCATCCCAAATTATCCAAGTGGATCTTAAATCCAATGACAATTGTCTTTATAAGAAAAAGGAAGAGGGAGATTTCAGTGAGAGAAAACCCTTAGAAGACAGAGGAAAAAGCTGGAGTCATACAGACAAGCCTAGGAATGCCTGCAGCCACCAGAAGCTTAGAGGCAAGGAACAACTCTCTCTTAGAGCCTCCAGTGGAAGTGTGGCCCTGCCAACACCTGGATTTTGGATTCCTGCCCTACAGGTCTGTGAGAGAACAAATTTCTGTTGTTGTAAATAGCCTAATTTGTGGTAACTGGTTATAGCAGCCTCAGGAGCCATTCAACCTGAACACTTCCCTTTCCATCATTCTTCTCATCCAATCTATCAACTCCCCAGGAATATCACTTGGATAATTTGACTTTTCTTCAATTTCTCTTCCACCAGTTTCTGAGTTTACTTTTGTCCAGGTCGCCACTAACTCTTGCCCTGTCTACTGTAACAGCCACCTATTTTGCTACTATTGGCCCCTTCAGTGTATTCTCCATATAATAGACAATTTTAAAGTTGTAAAGATGTAAAATACAGCCTTTTAAAAAGGTAAAATAAATCTTCTTATTTTTCTGCTTAAATCCTTTCAATGGTTTTCTACTACACTGTATTAAATTCAGAAGTTTTAATGTGGCCTCCACCCTCGCGTTACCCATTCCCTGCCTGCCTGCTCAAGCTCACCTCACACCCCTCACTCCTCTCTCTGAAACTCAGAACCCCCCTCTGTTCTTTAAACCTGCCCATTTTGTCTGTTTTTTGTTTTGTTTACTGTCCATCTCCCCACTGCAGTGCCTGTGAAGGTGAGGTGTACATGGACATTGGTGGCCCCCACATCTACAGCGTTAGTGCTAACTTTTTTCTTAACTTCTAGTCGGACATCCTCAGCTTCCAACTAGATAATCTGATTTGTAAATGTTACCTTTGTCATAAATTTAGCATATCAAAACTCAGACTCTTCAACTTACAGACGTGAATGATTCAGCTTCTCCTCTGGGCTCTTGTTTTGTTCATAGTGTAAGTATTCCCCAGTGACCCAGCAGAGAATTCCCATGGAATCCTTGACATTTGTTCTCCTTTGCTTCTCTGTATGAAAGCTGTCAACAAGCTCTCACATCACCCTTTGTCTTGTTTTTTCTGTTTTGACTGCCTTTCTTCTAAATCTGGTCTTCTTAACCTTGGCACTGTCAGCATTTGGGGCCAGATAATTCTTTGTCATGGGGGGCTGTTCTGTGCATTGTAGGACATTTAGCAACAACCCTGGCTCCTACCTTCCAGGTACCAGTACCACACCCCCAAGTTGTGAAAGCCAAAAATATCTGCAGACACTACCAAATGTCCCCTGGGAGGTGAAATTACCCTGAGTTGAGAGTCATTATTCTAGAACATAAGCTTATTTCCTCTGGTTGAGCAAAACACAAGCTTTGTTGATTGGTCTCACTTCCTCCAGACATTTTCTATTCTTTCTCAGTCACTCAACATACATTTTATTGAACAGGTGCCATGTGCTGTCACATATCATGAGAGACATGACAGACAGCCACTGTCTTCATGGAGCTTATGTCCTAGCTGAATGGCTCACTCAGAAGCCATAATATCCTTCCTAGAGTTTAATGTATTAACCATATCACTTAACTGCTCAAAATTTTTCAGTAGTATTACATCACCATGAAACATGATTTGCAATCCTGTTTGCCTTCCAGAGATTGGCCCCAGTGTCAGCTTGCTAAACATGCCCCCAACTTTTCTCCAGCACATGTCCTACAAACCAGTGTATTAATTCATCATGTTTATAAATATTTTTCCAACTACCCTGCTCATCCTTCTTGACCCAAGTCAAAACCTACCTCCTATATTCTCTACTTAGAGGGATTTTTACCTATTATCCACTTTGTTAGCACTTTGCCATTCATGAGATTGATTTGGCACTTATCTTGACTGGCCTCACATTATATTTAGTCGTTCCTATCCACATGTCATCCCAAGTACATTATAAATGTAGTTAAGGCACAATCTAGGCCTTACATGTCTCTGTACCCCCCAAACACTTACTGCTTTACAGGTAATAGGGGTTCGGTGAGGATTGCTGTATTATTATTTTAAAAATCACCCACGTATGTTGGCAGATACTTTATTTCAATGTCACAAATATTAAGGGATTTATCAGCACTTGTAGTTTTAAGTCCATATTACTGGAATAAGGAGACAGAATGTAGGAAAAAAGGAAACATCCCATCCTAGAGCTGGGTAATGTTTTGAGTCCAACAACACAATTAACATGAGGGGAAAATGAAATTTTCCTAAAGTGTGAACTCAGAGTTCCACAGGCTCTTGCCAGGCAGGGGCAGGCCTCGGTCCAGCTTCTCTAGTTGTGTTAGAGCCAAACTCTGCATTAGAAAGAGATAAGAGCAACCCAGGAGCTAAGTATGTAATTTAGAAAAAGCAGAGGCTTTATGAAGGAAAAGTGTGAGGTGCCAAAGAAGTCAGATTCATTGTCACAATGAAATTTGTTGCTCGGATAAATTGGAATCCTACCTGACTGCACAGAGCAAAAGATCACAAGTTATTCCAAAGCCTGTGCCCTTCGTAGTAAGACATTAATCAAAATCTCCAAAGGGACTTTCAGAAAGCCAAGCACTTTTTAAAATGAAATTTTATGCTAAAGTTAAATGCCTGTGAATGTCAGACTTAAAAAAATGTGTACTTATTTCCCATATTTTTATGAAGGACAATTTTTTTCTTGTCAGCATAGAGATGGAGAGAAATGATAGTTCTTGAAATAATGTTAAGGAGAATATTAGATACATTTAAGTTAGAATAAAATATGTAGGGACTGAAACTGATTGCTTAGCTATGGTTCCCTTTACTTCCCTATCCCTCTTCCTTTTCATGCAGTTTCTTTTTTTTTTTTTAATATCATTTTATTTTTCATTTTTATTTATTTTAATTTTTTCTATTTTATTGAATTTATTTTTTCTTTATTGATACATAACAATTGCATATATTTATGAGGTACATTGTGATATTTGGGAGCATGTGTACAATGTAAGGTGATCAAATCAGGGTAATTAACGTGTCTTATCACCTCAAACTTCAGTCTTTTTTGTGTGTGTTGGAAACAATCAAAATCCTCTTAATAAGAAACAGTAAACACAATAGTAAGTTGAGCTCTAAGAAGGAGAAAACAGAACTGTGGTTATTAGAGGGAGGGAAGGGGGAGGGGTAAGGGGGGAGGGAGAAACTGGTTAAGGAACACAAAGAATGACTACATTTTGTAATGACAAATATATCAGTCACCTTTATTTGAATATCACATATTGTACACAAATACTAATAGTCAACTCTGTCCACCACAAATATGTATAATTAATTGTTCAAAAAAAGTATAATATTTGCTGTCCATTTTTTACAGATACTGTTTAGCAGGTCTAGGAAGTTCCCTTCTATTCCTAGTTTGCTAGGGGTCTTATAATGAATAGGTGTTGAATTTGTCAAATGTTTTCCTGTGCTTGTTGAAAGAATCTTTGTTGTTGTTATTGTTTATTTTATTAATATTGTGTACTGCATTAATTGATTTTGATAATAAGTCAACATTACATTTATAAAATAATCCCATTTGGCCATGGTGTATAATTATTTCTATATGTTGATGAATTCAGTTTGCTAGTATTTTTGGAGGATGTCTGTGTCTGTATTCATCAGGAATGTCCATTTATATTATTCTTTTTAATGTGATGCTTTTATCTAGTTCTGATGTCAAGGTAACGCTGATCTCATAAAATGAATTAAGAAGTGTTACCTTCTCTTTCATTATTCGTTTTGTTTTTTTTGGGTGAATAAAAAGGGTTTACAAAAATAAACTGAAGAAAACAAGTCTTTATTAGCTATTTGAAATCATACAATAAATTGGTGTTAACTGCAGTCTTCCTGCAGTGCTATGGAACACTAGAACTTTAGCTGCAGTTTCATATCCATTGATGATGCTATCCCTGCCCTCCCCTTCCCCCTACCCTTACCAGTCTCTAGTGACCACTTTTCCACTCTTACTTCTATGAGATCAACCTCTTCATGCATTTTCAATGAGAATAGTTAGCTAGTAAAAGATTCTGAAAAAAACCAACAACTATTTTTACCAATCATTTTGACTTTTCCACAAATTGAAGGGGGTATATTTACCTCATGGTTCATATGGATTGGAAGCAAAGCTTTCAATAAAATAGTATATTTTAATGATTTTGGGGAACTTGGTGAAAAACATAATTTATCTCCAGTTGGCCCATACAATCTCTTTAATATACTGTTGTCTTGCAACCTGGCAAGAGTGTCAGAAAAAAGCCTCTAGCTAGCCACTCATTCATCAAATGCTCAGTGGTGGGAATAACAAAAGGTAAGAGTGTGAGCCAATTGCCTAAATGAAAAGAGCATGCTGTGTTACTATTTGTGGTACTCCAGACTTTTCTAGAAAGCACTACGAAGCCCTTTGAGTTTTGAGCTGTTACTGGTAGTATTAGGGTGCACGATTTTGTTCTGTTACTTGCTTCTGGTTAGCCACAATCATAATGGCCTATGTATTCCCAGTTTGGCTTTGCTATTCTGCATACAAAAATGCTAAAGTCATGTTTACAGTTGACTTTTTTCCTTCTGAAATTCTTTCACTGCCTGCCTTGATTACCCAATCACCTCTGTTCTTAATGTGGTCTGTTTCTGCTAACAGGACACCTGGCTACCTGGGGTGGTCTATTTGAAGTCTGAATCATTCAACAAATATTTATTGAGCAAATGCAAAAAACCAGACCCTGTGTTGGTTGCTAAGGATGCAGAATTCAATAACACCATCCGTCTCCTTGAGCTACCCATGGTCTAGTGGTGTGGAAACAGCAATCTATTCTTTTCTCTTGACAAACTTGTTGATAACTAAAAGGTTTAAAATGATAGTTTTAGCAATAACATAAAGTAAACAAAGAAAAAGCAGAAAACATCCTAAACATAACAAATAAGATGGGATGGCATTGCAAAGCACATGTGAATGTTTCTGAATTGGTTTAGCAGACTTAAACAAATTTTAGCTTAAGGTAGATTTGGGTTAACAGTTTCTAAGATCCTATAGGATTCTCAGTTCCATCCAAATCTGAGACTAGTTTAATCACTTACTGCAGATTTCCCACCTGACCCTAAGTGATGTTACATTTCCATTCTTTATGGCAATTGCCCTAGTCCCCAGTATGAGATCATTATTCTCTTCTGACTCCATGTATTCCTCCTTTGAGTTTTATGCTATATTGAAATGACCTTGTGTTATTTTCTTTCTCCTTCTAGTACCTTTTCACCATACACAGCCCCTTGTTCTTCTGGTTTGTTTTCATGTGTTGTGTATTAGTCCATTTCTGTTGCTTATAACAAAATAGTTAAAACTGGGTACTTCATAAGAAAAAAACAGTTATTGCTTACAGTTTCACAGGCTTGGAAGTCCACAGCGCAGAGAACACATCTGGTGAGAGCCTTGGTGGTGGTGACAATAACAGCATAGTATTACATTGCAAAAATGATGGAGCAGAGAGAGAGAGAGATTAACCTCATTCACTCTTTTTAAAGCCCTCCGAACCACGCCCCTGACCACCATTCACTGTGACATGGTCCTACAATCTAATCAGCTCTTCAAGTCCCCTCTTTTCAATTACCATAGTAGGACTTCCCATCCTCTTAACACTATCATGGTGGGGGGTCAAGTTTTGGGATGACACTCAGTCCAAGGCAGGTTGTCTCCTACTTTCTTATTCCTTCCAATAAAGTTTGATTTTTCCACCTATTGCATCAAAGCTATAGTTCTAAAAGCACCAATTATTTAGTCCCCACTCAAACTCTTTTCATAGGAAAAAAATCCCAATTACAAGTCCCCGAAGGAGACAGCTCCATTATCATATGGTAACAACTGACTGTATCATGAGTGGGATTGGACTCAAACTGGGCCAATCAGAGGGTGCAATCTTGGGAATTTGACAGAGACACACCTCTTTCCAGTAATAGTGAGGAGCTCACAGCAAGATCATTTAGAGTCCAGGCTGGAATCAAAGCCATAGTTAGCCAAAACCACATGAAAACTAAAATGGTGAGGGAAACAGAGGAGCCATAGAGGAGCCATGATGGAGAATCTTAATCTTCAAAGAGTATCTTAATCTTCAAAATAAGAAGAGGGAAGGGAAGGGGAAGGCAGGGAGAGAAGGGAGGGAGAGAAGGAAGGGGAGAGAGAGAGAGACGAGAGAGAGAGAGAGAGAGAGAGAGAGAGAGAGAGAGAGAGAGAGAAGGGAAATAAAGAGAAAAGAGAGAAACAGAGATTTTCATATGAAATTCAAAGCAGTGGGAAGGCATTTGAATAGGAATCATATGGTTTCAATTGTCAGATTTTCCTTGACCTTCACAGTCCATTTCTTCCTTTGTGCTCTGAGTCCTTTTGGGGGTACTTAGAAGAAATTAAAATTTAAGCCATGGAAATCTAACTGTAGGTTTCTATTTATATTTCTGAGCACTGAAATGAATGCATATTTTATGGAATTCACTTAGAGAATTTTCCTGTTGAATGTGAAATCTGATACTAGAAATATTAAAAATTGTTCCAGATGGCTCTGTTTACTTGCTAATGTGTAAGCTGGACAAGTTGCT
Organism: Galeopterus variegatus; assembly: GCF_000696425.1. Classification (NCBI taxonomy): domain Eukaryota; kingdom Metazoa; phylum Chordata; class Mammalia; order Dermoptera; family Cynocephalidae; genus Galeopterus; species Galeopterus variegatus. Next base: position 648,015 of record NW_007726381.1, on the reverse strand, counting down.
CAACATCTCTAAGTCCGTTCCCTCATCTATAGAACAGGAATAAAAATATTGTCTATATTGTGAGGATTAAATGAGATAATGTATGTAAAGTGCTTATTGGTGTCTGGTGCTTAGTTAAGGGCACTATAAATGCCAGTCATTATTGTCAGTGGCATTATCAACACCATGTTTATAATCAAATTCACTTCCACTGCCATTTCTTAATATCTTCTCTGTTTCCTCAAACTTCTGGTGTCCCAACCTCTTACAGTTATTGATAAACACTGGATCAGCTCTTTTTCATAGTATCCAAACACTAAAAAGACCTTTTTTTCATCATTTCACCTCCCTCATTCCTCTAGTCACCAACCCTACAAGCTGTCCACAATTGTCATTGTCTGAGATCTCAATTACAGCCTAGATGGAAGCAACTAGATTAAAATATTAAGCATAATGGAATACTACTCAGCCATAAAAAAGAATGATATCCTGCCATTTGTAACAACATGGGTGAACTTGGAGAAAATTATATTAAGTGAAATAAGCCTGGCACAGAGGGAAAAAATACCTCATGCCCTCACTTATAAGTGGAAAATAAGAGAGAAAGAAGGAAGGAAAGAACGACCACAGTGGTATGTTGAACTTGCAGAGGGAGAGAACAGACCTAGGGCTGCTGGGATGTGGGATGGAGTGGCAAGAAAGGGGCATTGGGGAGAGGTTGTGTGGGGGTCATGGGGAATAATTGCAATTCGAGGTGGTGGGCATGCCGATAGCATTGATTTGCTCAACACAACTTGGGTGCAAGTGCTGACAGTCAGCTCTTGCCCCATGAATATGTATCATCAATAAAAATAAAAAAAAATAAAAATTAAACTGGAAAGTTTTAAAGAAATAGGAGAAGACCAGAAAAGACTGAATCTTAATTGTCTTTCAGAATGAACTGAAATATAAATACTGGCTCATTTTACAGTAATTCTGGATTTGTAACATCTATGAGTGATATAGTGTTCCAGGCCAGTAAATTTAAGTCTTGAAATGTACTATTTCAATTCTAAAACTTAAAAAACAAAGTGAACAGGAGAACTTCCTCATATTTTCATGCAAGCTTTTAAAAAGTGCCAGATGGGTGGGGAAGAGGTATTCTCATGAGTGGAAAGAGCTGAAATACGCAGCCCCATTAGACCCAGAATCAAATTCTGATTCTGACACTTATTTGCTAAATGGCCTTTGGCACTCAAAATCTCTTACCCTCAGTTTCTCATGTTTTAAAACAATGACAGTACTGTTTATTCAGTGTAGTATTTTTATTAGTATTTTCTGATTTTATTATGAATCTAAAGACTGGCACAGCAGTTAACTACCATTATTCAAACAATCAACTATCATAACATAAATTAAATATAAACTGTATCTAGAGTCTATGTGAGTTAGTTTGCTAGAATCTCTGTGAGTTTCCCAGATATAATGTCACTCTATTCTACCTTCTGAAATTCTTAGATGCTTGGTGATATTTGTGTCTAACATGGTACTGGAAATGTAGCTTATATTTAGTAAATGCTTGCTGATTTATGGATGTAAACCACATGACTTCTTCATTTACCCATAACATCTATAATCCAGCACCTTTATTAATGGGTAAGGACCTTTTACGATAAAATTTTTAGTGGCGATGAAAGAGTAAAATTTTCATATTATGTGGTAAAATGGAAATGCAAATTTTTAAAGCATTATAATCCACATTGTGTTCAATTTTACTTTCTGGGTCAGTGAGTTATAAAAACTCAAACTTCCAAGTTGTACAGGGAGGATTTCCATATTTTTATCATAATCTTTCCACAATTAATATATAAGAATATTTTCATTTTAAGGTCAACCATCTTCAGCATCCCTGCAGCTCCCTCTCCCCAGCCTCACTTGCCTTCCCAAAGTATATTATTAAGAGTTTGTTTTATATCCCTCCAAAACCTTTTCTAGGCATTTATGCAAAATCACACATATATGCGCACATATTTTCACAAATAGAATCAGACTTTATATATATGTTTTGCAACTTCATTTAAAAAAATTTACAATGTCTTTCAGATCTCACATATCAGTATATAAATTTTACTTAGAATTATTGCATAATATTTCATGGTATGAATATACCTTAACTTAGTTAACCCTCACTTGATTAGCATTTGGGTGGTTGTCCATTTTTGTTCTTAAAACAATGTTCCTTGAAAGTTATATTCATGCTTTTTGATGTACAGGTACATCAATCACATATTTTTCTAGAACCCAGCTGCAACTAGGCAAGCTGCCACCACTGCCCTGGGGCCCCGCTGGCATCCTGAGGCAGGGATCTGGGGGGAAGCCGAACCCAGCCACAACCAAAAAGAGCACACCCAAAACACCATTTCTACACAGGTAGCCCATCATAGCCACCACAATCGCCATGGCTGCTGCAAAAGTGGCTAGTCTCTATAGCAGCAGTCACAGCCACTGTGCAGATGGCACACCAGCCTCTCAACTGCTTTGACACAAGATGAGTGGAGACCAAAAAAAAAAAAAAGGAAGAAGAGGTCCTCTCTCTCTACAAAGCGCAGTCCAGAGTAACAGAAGAAGCATCTGCTTTATGACGATAAGGGAGGACTTGATCACACCTGTCTCAGCACTGGACAGATCATCTAGGCAACACACTGACAGAGGACCAGTTCATTTATCAGATGGAGAACAAATCTATGGTTATTGGGCGGAGGGAGGTGGAAGTGGAAAGGGGGAGGAAGAAGAAGAGAAGGAGGGGGCATGGGATAAGGGACATAAAGAATAAGTGTGATTTGTAACAATGAATATGCTAATAAAAAATAAATTTAAAAAAGTTTTTCTAGGATAGATATTAATAAGCGGAACCACTAGCCCAAAGGGTAGAACATTTTAAAATTTGCATAAATACAGCCATTTTGGGGGTGCAATTCTTCATACTCCCTCCTCTGGTTCTCAATCTAAAATAATGTCTGACATTCCCCCCAAGATCTTTGACAGCACTACTGACCACGTTCGTAGTACAATATGGGCTTAGTAAAGTTTCAAGCTATTGCAAGGGCTCTGGGGAGACCTCTAGAGTCACCACACTGAACAGCTCTGTCATCTCCATTCATTATTGTATACACAGATGGGCTCATAAAACCTGGAGAAAATCAGATGTGCTGCTTCTGCTTCTAAACATAAAGAGTTTCACACTCTTTCTTCTACTTCTCTTGAAACTTGCTATGGGTTTCAAATATACGAAAGATATTTTCTGTTTTCTGATGGGTAATTTTTTGGGAAAAATCCTTTTACCTTATATCTGGCTTTAGACATGGATAATATAGATAAATATAGAAAGACCTGACTTCTTTAAACAGTGAGTATAGATTTCTTTAAAACACCATGAAATAGTTATAAAAATGTCTAGAATCATTTTTAAGACAACAAAGAAAATTTTAAAAATTCCAAAAGGTAGAAATTACACAGCTTACATTCCCTTCTTTTAAAGCTAAATTTAGTCATGTCAATGCTAAAAAACCAAGGAAGCAGTGGGTGCTGTTTATATCATATAGATGTTGATGTTAAAAGGTAATAAACCTTTATGTACTATGTAACTTAGCCTTGAAATGTTTTAATTTGTTAAAAATGGAAAAAAAAAAACCTCCAGAAAAAAACAGGGAGGCTTTAACACAAATTTCTAGGTCCTCGATAGGTTAAGAAGGTTAAAGGTAAATGGGTCCAACTTTTCTTGAATGAGTTAGGCTCATTATGGTGTAATATAAAGCAACTTTGTTCTTTGTTATAGTCCCTTTAAGCTCCATTAAGTCTTCCTCATTGTTAGATGATATATAGGCAGGTCGCTCAACCACAAAAACAATCACAATTCAGTAATGAAAATGCCAGTCCAATACATTAATCAGAACTCCAAATTTCATTTAAGCTGAAACTTCCTCCCCTTCTCCAGAAACTAGACATGGGGTGGAGGGACATATAGGCAATTTCCTTGAGTGGGGCCTTTGAACACTTCCCAGCTATGCTCTCAGGCTAGAAACAACATGACTCTTGAGAAACTCGGGCATCCTTGTCCCACACCTGGGAAAGTGCAGCCTGTGCCCAATGCTCTGATTTTCCCTTTACTGAGAAAAAGAGACAACTCCAGTTGTTAGAAGTCTCCAAAGAAGAGTCAGACACCGTTTCCTCCAGAGGACATGCTAATATCTTGCTCAGATTTTCTCAAAGCTCTTCTGACCTGACTGAGGCAATGGGGAAATCCTTTCTAATAGGTAGGAGCAGATAAAGGGAGGTGGGGACACACAGTGATTTAACAACTTCTCCAGCCTCTTTATCCATCCAACGTGTGGTCCTCCGGCTTGAGGTTAGGGTACAAATGAATCTTCTCCTTAAACTCTTCGGCATGTCATTCTTCCATCACTGAAGGTGTCTGACCACCAGGGGAACACCTAGTTTTTGTGGCTGCTGAAACTGATACAGCTTGGTGGGGAGGGGAGGCATGACAAGAAAAACAATTCAAAATAACGAATACAGAATTGGGAATGAACCAGAATATTTATTTAGAAGGTGAAATAAGAACTAGTTATAAACTTTAAAAAGCTTACAAACACCAAAAACCTCACAAAATTAAAAAAAACTTACTTTTTTTATTAACTGTCTGACATACCTCTAAAATATCCTTTTCCTTATGATTTTTGGCTGCATATTCTTTCATCTCCTTATATGCCAGTGATTTAGAAATGCCATTTTTAATAGGTATATTAGTAAGGTATTTCAATTTTTGCTCTGGCATGGTTAATTAAAAAAACAAATTATTATTAGTTTACAAGTTCTCTCCACCTTTACACCTCCCTATTGGAACTGCCAAGTACATTTTTGGAATTCTTGTAAAATTTGGGAAGATCACTGTTAAGTTTCTTTTGTGTATGAGCTGTGAGATTTTAGGATTAGTTTTCTGGTTCAGGGACTAATATTAAGTACTCTGTTACTGACATTATTCATTGTCTGGGGAGGGACCCATATAAGCGAAGGGGCCCTAAAGCTTAATCTTCATTAACTTGCAGTAAATCCACAGTGACCTGCTGATGTTGGAAGAATGGCTTTTATAATATCTTGGCATGTCCGTATAGGCAATCCAGCCCCTTGATTTGGAATGCAAAGACACTTGGCACCTAATCTATTGTTCTTGGACCATCCATTGAAAAGCAGACTTTAAGTGATATTACAAAATAATATATGGGATCTGAATAAGATGATTATGTTAGTTTAAAAGACTAAATTAAACTCTGTACCCTGTAGACAGAGAATAAATATCCCATTTTCCAAACCATGGAACTTATAAGACATTGTGAGGGTCACAATCTTTAACAAAAATGAAATAAACCTAAAAAGTCATTACAAAGGAATATTAGAAAAGGTCAACCATCATACAGTGAAAACTATTATTCTCAATAACTGCAGGGTCATGGAGGAAATAAAAATTTACAATTGCTCAGAAAGTGGTATTAATGAAATTCCTACCTATAAAGATCTATGGAATGGTGTTAAAGTTGCAACTAAAAGCACATTGAAAACATCAAATTCTTTTATTATTAAAAAAGAAGAATAAAAACAAATAAACTAAGTGTTAATCCTAAAATGTAATAAGGAAATTAAAAAATTTATATAAGGAATGAAGAAGCCTAGCATTAATAAAGATGAGAGTACATTTGTATTCCTTAGTTAGAAATCAAATAAAAGTAGGAATCATGAATAAATACTAAATCAGATTTGCTTTGTTTTCTAAAAAAGCATCAGATTCAGACTGAGGCTTTTTATGGAATAGTGCAATCAAGCATCCATTAGCCTATTTAGACGGTAATGCTAATTCAGATAAGACTGAATTGAAAAGAGAAACTAACAGGACAAATGTTAGTATTTTGAATTATTTTATTAGATATTTTTTGTACATGGCTTGGTAAACCTAGTACATGCTTATATATCTATAGTACAATAGATTTATAACTTCACTATGCTTGGCTCACTTTATGTATAAGTGTATATGGGATCATGGAGTTTGCAGTTGGATAGGGAAAAACGTGTGTGCCCTTGGAAATATGATGGAAAACTTCTCATGGAAATGTTTGCAATACTGCTTGGTAGAAACTTCAAGTAACTTAAGTTATAAGATTATTGATTGATTTCCTGTAATTAAAATATCTTCTTTCTGTTGTTTTTATTTAAAATTGAATTTAAGATGGATAGAGACAAGATACAGAAATATTGGCTATCCTTTGTTTTTCCATTTTTGCTTAGCATGGTATTTTTTTAATGCTTTCTTAATGTTTTCTAATCTTCCACAAAGATCCTAAGTGGGTTTGCTTGCTCAGGGAAATAAAGCGTGTCAAATGTAGGTCTTTCATAGTATGACTCATTTTAATTTGGGGGACTTCATTAGCTCATCATGAAAATGTTTTCAATAATAATGACAACTGTCTTTTAAATTGAGACACATTGTGAAAACACTGAAATAATTGTGTTTAGAAAAAGTGTCAGGCACATATTAGATTATTTAGCAATGCTCCCTTAACCTCAGCCAAACAGAGAATAGTGATTTATGGGTTTTGAAAAGTTCTCATACATAGGTGGTAGAAGTGATAATTGGTCCAACCTTTGCATGGTTGCCAGGATTTCTTTATTAAAATATAGGACACATTTGATAAAAATTTGTTGACAATTAAAACCATAATAACTATACACAATATATGGCATGAGAAGTTTATTGACATGGTGCATAATGTATCTTACATGTAATAAAGCGTTTAGGTTTTTCCAATATCTAGTCTTCCAAAAGTCAGGTTTTCCTACCACAGCCCAGAGCTCTACTACAAATGTGTATAAATTCAAGGTTCACTTTTTACTCACTGAACACTCAATTGGTTTTGAGCACTACTCTATAGATAATCCATAAAATTACTAGTTCTTTACATCTTGAATGATAATTAAAACAACATGGAACCAGATATTAATAAATCTACGACAGTTGATTATACTGTGCTCAAATAATTATTTCCATTTACTTCAAAGGAAGTAAACATCAGGCCCAAGACCTGGACTTTTTCATAAATAGAATTTGGAGCTCTTTTTTTTTTTTTTTTTTTTTTTTTTTTTTTTTTTTTTGTTCGGCA